>NC_056745.1:379057705-379360998 GCF_019279795.1 Protopterus annectens
AATTTTGTGCCGAAAAAGATGTGATACCTCAGACCAATCTTGGATCTGTCCAAATTGAACCTATTTATAACCAAGACAAAATTCCAGATGGTCACGATTCATTCTATCCTGCCCTGTCTGCCGGCCAGAGACTGGATGTGCTTGAGTGATCTCCAGGACGCGTACTATCACATCAAGATGGACAGATGCTCCCGGAGGTTCCTTCACTTCCGGCTGGGAGTCAATCATTATCAATTTTGAGCCCTTCCCTTTTGTCTCACCACAGCCGCTGGGTGTTCATGAAGGTAATGGTGGTAGTAGTGGTGCACCTGGGGCTTCAGGGTATTCAGGTCTTTCCATACCTGGAAGACTGGCTCTTTACTGCCCCTTCACAGCATCTACTTTGTCAGGCCAGGGACTCCTTCCTTCAGTTAGCCAACAAGTTGGGCTTCACAATCAATACGAACAAATCTGCTCTACTCCCGGTTCATGTTTTGGATTTCATCAGGGCACAGCTGGACACATTACAAACGAGGGTGTTCCGTACGACAGACAGGATACACAGTCTGAGGTTACACGTCTTACACATTCTTCAGACCCATTTACCAGTTGCTGAGGCAGTGTTAAGAGCATCAGTGTCTATGGCAGCCACGATCAGTATGGCACATCTTCATATGAGAGTTTTGCAGTGGACACTTGTGGTTCAGTGGTCCATGTTAGACCTCCCCTTGTCCTTTCTGGTGAGAATCTCGAGAGTGTGCAGGGACTCCCTTTGGTGGTGGATTCAGTTCCCAGATCCCCTCAAGGGACACCCATTCCAACCTGCCTTACCCAAGACCATGGTGACCAAGGATACCTCCCTACTAGGGTGGGGGGGGGCACTGCTCGGGAAGGACAGCCTCTGCAGAAAGCCCAAAGGCTGGGGAGCACTGTGATCCTCATCGCTCCATTCTGGCCTTGACAGGTTTGGTTTTCCTTACTCAGTTCTCATCTAGTTGTTCCACCATGGACTTTGGATCCAATTCCTTATCTTCTGTTGCATCCCTCGGGGATCCCACACTCAGACCTGGACAGTCTGAAGTTCACTGCTTGGCTGCTCCGGTTCCCATGATTATTAGGACTCCCAGTTTGTCATCCCCTGTTAAGTCCATTCTGATAGCAGCTCAGAAATCTTCTACCAGAAAACTGTATCATAGTAAATGGAAACATTTCTTGATATGGGCCACTCAGCGGTCCCTGGACCCTTTTACCACACCTCTTTTGGCAGTCTTAGATTTTTTGGCTAGCAATTTTCAACAGGGCGCCAGTTCCTCTATGGTTAAAGTCCAACTGGCAGCCATTTCTAAGTTTCATGTGGGGATAAATATGTCTTCACTGGCTTCCTCTAAACTTTATAAGACCTTTTTTAAAGGTGCTTTTCTTCTTAGAGCCCCAGTAAAGGATCCTGTCCCACTATGGGACCTTACCTTACTGTTGCAGGCATTGGTTTCTCCCCCCTTTGAGCCTGCGGCTTCAGTGGATTTGCAATTTCTGACCTGGAAAACTGCCGTCTTGGTCACCATCACTTCCACCAGAAGGGTGTCAGAGCTTCAGGTACTTTCAACTAAAATGCCTTACATGATCTTTATATAAAGATAGCGTATCACTATGCACCAACCCATCTTTCCTTCCTAGGGTAGCTTCGGAAGCCAATATTAATCAGACCATTAACTTGCCAGTCTTTTTTCCTAACTACCAGAACAAAGGGAAATATAGGTTACATTTATTGGATGTGCATAGACAATTGAGGTTTTACCTACACAGGACTAAACCCTTCCACAAATCTGATCAACTTTTTGTATCTTATGCCAAGCCTTTCTTTGGTAAACCAGTTTCGAAAGTGACAATTGCTCACTGGATTTCACAATGCATTGGCTGATCCTGTGTGGAGAGAGGTCTGTCTCTGCCAGGGAAAGTGAAAGCCCATTCGACCCGATCTATGGCTATATCAGCAGCCTTTTGGTCCAGGGTGTCTTTAGATGATATTTGTTCACCTGCCACTTGGGCCTCATCTCATACCTTTATATCACATTATAAATTAGACATTGTGTCTAGAAGTAGGGCATTCTTTTGCTGTGTGGTGCTCTGGAACATCCTTCCATGAGGGCCACCTAAGAGTTTGGTAGCTGGGGACTCTGTCCCACAGGTTGAAGATCAAACAAAGTAAACTACTTCAGATAAAGAAGTTATGTACTCACCATAATGTTCCATCTGAGTAGTTGTACTTCATTTGTCTTCAACTATCCCTCCTTCCTTCCCCCTAACCTTATCATTCAGATTATGATATATTTTCTTATCAGATTGTTATTGTTGGGAACCTTGGTCCTGTCCAGGCTAAGGGTTTTTCATATTGGTTATCCTGGTGATAAGGTGTCATTGGTTCAGGTGTCTGATACATGTTAGGCAGCAAAATCGATCTGAGGGGGGAGACAGGGTGGCATTATGGGTAAGGGGAGGAGCATGCAGCTCGGAGCCATAGCTGGAAAATGCGGCATTGTCAGATCCGATGCTGATCCGAACCTGGGATCAGAGCCAGATCATGGTCAAATAGGGCCCTAGGCAGGTTAGGGGACCAGCCTCCCCCCCACTGCAGCTGTTCCAGTGTCCCATTACTTGTCTGTCTCTGAATTACTAGAAACATTATTAGCTGTATTGGATAGAGGTGGATTTAATTTACATTTTTATTTCAAATTTTATATCACAAACACAGATGACAATTTGGAAAACAGATCCACATCAAAAACAGACTTAGCCTGAGCAGCAGTAAACTTCCCTTCCCCTAAAGCTCATATTCACTAAAAATGCATGGAAACTCACAGTCATTGAAAATGCATCTGGTCAGTGGCAGATTAAATTTACCTTAGTCCCTGAGCTGTTTTTAAACCACTAACACCATGCATTCATTTCTGGGGCCATGTTTAAATACATGTGATTTACCTTCTTGATGGTTTTAAATAATAATTCTTGTTTAATGCAACAACATTATTTAAGAGTATATATTCAAGTTGTAGTTTTGAACATGTTTCCCAGTAAGCAGTGAAACAAGATGCAACAACCAATAATGACAAAAGTGCCAGTTTCAGAACATTACAGTCATAAAAGTCAGTCAAACTGCTTTTATAATCCACCAATATCTGTACTCAACAATTATAGCCACTATAGGAGCTGAGTACACATCACATGTCTGATTGTGATGGAAAATGGCCACAGTAAAGTATTCCAATTTGCTTTACGCAAATAAATGCTAATCCTTCAAAGACAAACTAATGACAGTTTAACTTAATCAGCTTAGAAGGGTTAGTCATTTTTATCTCCAGACTTCCCCAAAATCCATCAGTTATAGCTACATTGTTGAGTGCTTTCTTCTCAGATGTTTGAGCTGAAAAACAAATTTAAAAATGAATTTTCTTACAAGACAGAAGAGCTGGAAGCCTGGAGGGGGTCCCTCCTGATGGAAGTCCGGAAAGGAGAGAAAGGCTGAAAATGGCCGGGCTGGGAGAGCTCCAGCCTGCCTCCTCTGGGGAGCTGACCATAATCTGGCTCTGATCCCAGGTTGAGAAAAAGGTTCTTTACCCAAGAAAGATATTCCTGCCAGCTCCTGAAGCAGTCTCCAAAATAAAGAAGTTGTCTAAATATGGAAAGTTGTGAATGCCTTGTAACCTACAATGAGCTATTAAATGTGTTACACACTTTGAAGACTCTCTTGTGGTTACTTTCAACCAGAAGGGTAAAGTAGAAAACTGAAAACGTAAACTAGATGTAGAAAATCTTAAAATAAGCCTTTAATACACAAATTCCACATCCTGACAAATTTCTGTCTCTGATTTCCTTTCTCATTTCAGCAACCTTCCCAGCCCTTTCTCTAGACAGTACTCTTACCTCTTGTACATATATATCCCTTCATTCTACTTCAGAACCATCACATCCAAGGACATATACCCCTTGCTTGAACAGATTAAACTTGATAGCCCCGCCAGTACTGACAAGCTTCACCCATGCTTTATTTATCACTGTAGAGAAAATCATAAATACATTGAAACACATTTACAACTATTTCATAAGCATTTCAGATGTTATTTGCAGATTCATCACTTTCTCTCCCAAGAAATAAACACCACTGCAAAACCATTAAACTAGCTGACTGACTACCTGTGAAACAACGTGCTGACTTTGTACTTGCCCGTCAACTATTTAAACTTATCAGGAATGATACCCTCTCTCCACTAGCTTCCAGACAATCTTGAAATGGACAAATATACAACCTTACACATCTTAACCACTCATGTCCTCTTCTCCAAGCTCTGCAAGCTAGGCTTTGCTTGACAGACTATGTTTCTCAGTCATTGGTCCCAAACTCTGTGAATCTCTCCCTTTTTTTTCTTAAAGATCATTCATTTTACCCCATTTCCATTCACAAATAAAAGCACGTTTCAAGATTCTAGAAAAAATCCAACGGCCATCTCTCTGGTGTGATAACTAACCTCTTATTTCCTTTCTTTTGTTTACATACCTTGCTCTGACTGTTTTGATTGTAATTCTTTTGTCCTGTCAACTCTGATGCCACTCTGTGTATAATGCATGTGTACATTGTGCTGTTTCAGTCACACTGCATGTATTGTCATTTATCTATTGCCTTTATACCCTCAAGCCAACCAGGATATTCACTTTGTATGTAATATATGTATATATTGCATTTTGTCATAAACTCTGTATATAATGTCATGTATATATTGTGTTTTCCTTGGGCTGAAATTGAAATGGCTCCTGTGCGGTCTTTCAAGATGGCTGCACATTTTGTAACATCTTCATTTCGGCTCTCCCAGTGTATGAAAAGTGAAACTCAGAAGAGACTGCCATTAAACTTGTATTTTGTTTAAATTTCATTAACTGACTAGTAAAAGCACTGCCTAGATGCCAGCAAAACAGAAATGTAGAGATCCTGAAAGAAAATCAATCACAAAATATGAGTAAAAAACACTGACTGGAAATAATTCTGCAGCTGCTCAGCAAAAACTAGTGCAAGCTCCAGCTTTGGTGCAAGGCATGACTTCCAGTAACCTAGAGGAAAAAATAAGTCAAATGTACTTAGAGCTGATTAAAATAAATTAAACACCGAAGGAGTATATCAACTGAATTAACAAAAGGCTGGAAAAAATGTAAGACGCTTTAAAAAGATATTCAGAAGAGGTGATAAAACTGCAAAAATCAGAGGCCGAAGTGAAAAAAAGGCTGGCTGAATGTGAGACTGCTCAAGAAGAGATGTTTAAAAAAATTAGAATTAGAGGACAGAACACATAGAAAAAAACCTGAAAATCTGATGTCATCTTTTTCATTCTTTCTCAGTGATGGGTCTCTGATCTGACTCAGCCGCATTTCTAAGACTTTGGATCCCAGTCTCGAGCTCCTCCCTCTTCCTGTAATGTCCTACACCATCCCCAAACTCCTCCGATCCCATTTGCCTTTGATGTGGGAAGATGGAAGATTCCTAAGTCTCAATCTGTAAGGAATTTTTATTTACATATGTTTGTTTGATATCAGTTAATATCTATAATTTTCTTCTACTTTGCATGGCCGCAGCAGACTGTCAGGTATTGTTTTTTTTTTTGGCTTTGTCCAGATATTTTTGTGTTGTGGGCTTGGCCAAGTTGCAGACTGCTGGTGTTTTATGTTGTCCTGTATGGCTTAGGTGTACTTGACTAGTCGAGAATGAGGGTCCTCAGTTAGCATGGAGGACTGGAGAGCCGAGTCAGTGGTGGGCAGCTTCATCTACTGGAGGTGCAGGGTTCAGGTGCTTTGACTTTTGGCACCTTACAGCCTTTTCTTTTGCAGGTTTCTTTCAGGGCTAAACCCCCTTAAAAGAAAGAAACATTCAAATAATGTAACATGGATCTCAGATCCAATCGCTTGGATCTGCGGTTGCTAGAGTCTACATTGGATACCAGGTAATTTTCAGATCTAACAGGTTTGGGCCACTAAGGTGGTTTTGCTTGCCTGCCTATCATCATTGGATCCTAGGTCTTTGGATCTGACTGCCTGTGCCTGTTGCTGTGGGACAACCTCCTAGGATCGGACTTGTGTGCGAATGCATATGGATCCAATCTGACCACTTTTCTCTTCCCCTTCCAATGGATACCAGGTGCCCATGGGCAGCTGTGCATTTCTTGGATCCAGTTCCTTCAGATCCTGAACTACTGGACCGGTGTGTTTTTTTCAGATCCAAGTTGCTCCTTGGATCTGATGGCTTTATTATTTGTTGTTTCTGCAGCAAATACCTTGCAGTGCCTGTCAGCTATCCAGATCTTTGCAGAATGTCCAGATTTTTGTCTCATATTTTTGGCCTGTTTCTCACAAAATTGAGTTTTTCTGGAAAATCATTGACAAATCACTAAGGACAGAAGTCAGAAAATGATGGTAAACATTTAAGTTTCAGACTTCATATCTTTCAGTAAAAATCATGCTAATGTAAAACCTGTTGATCTGTCAACTTTCTAAATTTGTAAGAGCAATATTTAAAAAGTGTCCCTATTTTTCTGCCTTTGTTCCCCAATTATTTGTGGCCTTGTCCAGATTTCTTACTCTAATAGGTTGAGAGGCATATTTAACTATCAAATGAATTTGATTCCCAGACTTCATATCCTTCACAGTAATACAGACTAGGACAATCCTGTTGTCCTAGCAGCCTTTTAAGTTTTTGGAACCATCCTTATAGATGTTTCCATGTCTTTGGATCTTTATCCTCCCTGTTCTGTCAGGCTTTCTCCACAGGGCTTTGCCTTGAGAGCTGTACTCCTTGCTTAGCATGGAGATCTTATCAGTTCCACTCTATGGTAGATGTATGGAGGTGTCCTCTGAGTCCACCTTGTATGCCTCAGTGTTTAATTATTTGCTTGGAACCATGCTTCAGTGGCTGGATCTCTGTTCTCTGTGTGGGTTGATTCCAGTTCCCTTTTTGAATTTTAATGGCAATAACTTGACTTGTGCTGGTGTGGCCATTGTCTCTGTTATTCAGATCTTGCCTCTCTTCCTCTAAGGTGGTAGTTTTCTGAGGCTGAATTTCCCCCTGGAGTGCAGTTGCTGAGAGCTGGTTTCCCAGGCCCTCCATGGGATCTCTCATGGATGAGAGGAGGATTCCCTATCTTTCTGTTTCAATGTCCCCTTCCCTTGGTCTACTGTAGAGTGCAGAGGTTCCATTGAGCATGGGGGCAGTGACTGTATCACTAAGCAGGAGCTGGTGTTCAAAGTCCCTCTAACCATCCTCCCTACAGTAGCCTAGTACTATGTATAATTTTGACAAGTTCACCTCTGATACGTCCATGCTGAGGTTGTCTATTACCACACACTTCTCTAGACCTTAGAGGGCTGTGAGATGGAACTTCCCTACTCTCCCAAACTTCATGTCTGCAACAGATCTCAAAACTTTCAGTGGAAGGTGCTTTACAACCATCCAGTCCGGACTAAACTGCTATTGGATGTCTCTACATGATGCTGTGTTATATCAAGTAGTTCCTCAATGCATCATTGTTTAATGCCCCTTTGATGGCTCTACTTTGTTCAGGGCATCAGAGAAGAATCTGCTTTCCTGCAGCTTACAAACAAGATAGCAAAAACCCTAGGTACCGCCAGAATCAAACTTTTCTTCTCCCCTTGACATTCTTTTCTTGGAAACACAGAGGCATTAAGAAAATGTGGTTAAAGCTCTTTTGGGGTCCTTTAAGATTCATACAAGAGCTCTTACTCCAAGGGCAAGGGTGGATTTCTTAACTACAGGCATCCCCACAGAGGCAGAGGGGGTCCGCAGAACTAGGGCTCTAAATATTCTTTCTTTGATAGGCCCTATCAGTGTTCTGAAGAATTGCCCAACTGTCCGCCTGTTGACAATTTTGGGGGCCATGTTTCCTTCCATTTGGACTCATGGACTATATTACAGTTTGTATTGTGTCATCCATCTTCATTCTTCCTCACCTTCCCTACCACCCATCCCCTTTGACTTGTCATTGTTAGCAGTATTTTGGATGATATAGGAACTTTCATATTCCTGATTTGAACCTTAATCTTTTCAATATCTGTCCTTTCTTTATAAATCAGTAGGCAGTAGGCAGAACACTCGATCTGAGGAGTTTAAAGATGGAGTAGTGCATTATGGAAAGAGGGAGGAGCTTGAGCCTGGGATCCAAAGTCTTGAAAATGTGGCCGAGTGGGATCCGAGGGTCAGATCAGAGACCCAGCCCTGAGGAAGAATGAAAAGGACAACATCAGATGCCAGGTTATGGTAAGTACATAACTCTTAATTTTCTGGTGTACAAGAGAAGCTGGAATGAATAGACTGTATTAATTTTATGAAAACAAGCAACTGGACTGATATTCCACAGCAGGAGTTGTTAACTGAAAGGGCACATCGTTTGTATGCTGCAAACCTGGCAATGAGAAAGCAACCTAGACCTTTAATAGTAAAGATGAAATCCTACCAGCAGAATGAGCTGATTCTGACAAAACTGGCAGAAGGATAAAGGACTAAGAGTGGGAGACAATAGAGTATTTGTGGAAAATGTTTACTCTCTGAACCAGTCAGAAGAGGAGCAAATTTATTCCACCAATCAGAATAATATTGAGAAGCAGGCATGAAATTCAAGCTACTGTATCCAGCTATTTTCAAAATATTCTCTCCTGGAGAATATAAAGCATTTTTTGATGCAGAGCGTGGTAAGGAGGAAATATAAAAGTTTGTCCAACAAAAAATGAGTTATGAAACAGAATGAGGTTCTGCTTCTTGTTCCTCTGGTAGTCAAGGTCATAGATGGAGGATGCCAGTGAAACCTTTTTCAGTGTTTCAACAGAAAATGATTGAGAGTCAGAAAAAGCACAAGAGTTGACTAGTGGAACTGGGAGTACATTGGACGTGAACCAGAGACTGTATTTAGGAGATGGAGATCAACAGGGAATAAAACTGGTGACTTGTAAACTGACAAACAAATGTGGGTTTACAAAGCATTAATTATATTTGTGAAACTTGACAGAACAAGAAAACCTGTACATTTTTGACTTTTTTGACTTTGTCAAACTTGTAGGCGACTCTAAAGCATATATGCCCTACTTCATGCTATTAATATTTGGAAGAATATTTGGGGGGAGTTACCTGTAAGTGAAACAAAAATTTATTCTTAATAGTTTTTACGGTGCATGACATGGACTGCATGCTATCGAGTAAGGTACCTTTTTGTTTTTTTTCGAGTACAATGGTGTGCTGGAGTGAACAGGTGCCCTGTTTTTTTCCTTTTTATTTCTTTCTCCTTGTTCAGTTTTAGGAAATGTAGGTGATGCAGCATAAAAAAAGAAGAAAAGTCTGATCAGAAGCTCAGGATACAAGAAAAACTGATGTGCTTTTTTACATACTTATATAGGGGAATGACAGATTTAAGGTCCCTGGCTTGATCTAATAACAAGTTTCAAGAAAAAGCAAATGGAAAAAAAAATTGTCCAGCAGATAAATGAGTGCTTGCAGAAGCAACTCTGTATTTGATTGCCATGTCTCCATGGAGACAATTTCATAAAGAACAATAAAAACAGAAAACTTATTTCTTTCAATGGCTAAGAGATAATGTTTTCTTTTTTTTTTTTTAAACAAATTTATTGTTTTAACATATAAGAGAAATATCATAACAATTTTATACAAATAATTAAAAATAGGTATTATTATAATATTCAACAAAACAACTAAAGTATTTACAAAGACATCCACTACAATCAGATCAATTAATTAAACTAAAATACTGTGCTATTGAAATTAGAATTTTTTTAACAAATTTTGTAAATTATCCCATACAATAAAATGTGATGTTTTTCTAGTTGTTCTCATTCTAATTGTGCTTATTTCCATATGACACATTATATTCATAACATTTTAAATTCATTGAACGAAGGAGGTGTATCTGAAATCAATTTCTAGTTATTATTTTCCTAGCCACTGCTAGGATAGACCATAACAAGGGAAGCTTAATCTTTTTAACACATTGAGGTACAGGTGTGTTGAATAATATAAGAGACTTAGAAATAATGAAATTATCTGTAAAAGAGCCTGCAAAAATTCATTAATTGACTTCCAGTATTCTTTCAACTTCATACAGTCATAAAACATATGAGCCCAGTCAGCATTAATTTCTACATTACATCTCTTACATAGATTATCTTTATTATTAATTTTATTCATCATCAAAGGTGTATAAAAAGATCTATGTAAAAATTTCCATGTATAAAGTCTCCAGACAATGGAAGATGTAGTTCTATAAGCAGATTCCAATATATATTGTTTATCTTGTTGAGTTGGTGGGTCCCCATTAATAGAGGTGAAATAATTCCAGTATGAATCTACATTGTAAAAGTTTCTTGTCTGATAATTTTATGTATATATGAAAGTTTACCTTTATCAGAAACTTTATGCTGTAAATTTATTATCAAGTAATCAATCAGTTTTGGAATAGATTCTTTAACTGTTATAGACATTAGATCTATTCTATCAATGAGATGTTGTCTAAAGATCTGAACCTCTAACCAGCAAGTTTCTCTTAGATCAAATTCTTGTTTTAAGAAATCTAGATTTTTAACTTTATTATCAGATATCAGCTGATACCAGTACTTTAGATTATTATCTATAGCTAAATGAGCTCCTTCAGAAGTAGATGACATAAGCATACCCTGAGTATAAATTATAGGGAATACAATAAAATTCCATTCCCTATACTTAGGGTGCATGAATATAAGGTTACGATAACTAATAATAATATTTAATGGGTAACAGACCATATGTTTAGGTGTAATAGGTGAAGTACAAAATTCCTTTAGTAACCACAACATGGAGTTATTTATAATCATATTTTTATGTGTTAAGGAGATTTTCATGAAGTGCATACTAATTAGCTCCCAATAATCTTTCCATTTTGCGACATATGACCGATCTATTAATAAAGTAATAACTTTTATAATAGAAGAGATAATATATAAATTAAAGTCTGGAAAAGAAATACCCCCTTGAGACCAGCTATTAGTATGTTTCTTTAATGCAATCCTAGGTCTATTAGGTGCCCATAAGAAATTTAACATTAGTGTATTCAGTTTCTTGATAGTTATTTTGTAGGTGAAAGTATTATTGATTGTATTAAGTATAAAATCTTGGGGAATATTATCATTTTAATAATTGTAAGTCTCTCCTCCATAGTAAAAACATATTATTCCAGGTATTAAAAGATTTTGTATATTAAGAAAACAGGTATTATAGTTATTATATATAATAGATTTAATATCTTTAGATAGTATTATACCTAAATAAGTTATCTGACCTGAGTTGGGTACATATTTAGTAAAATCACTAATGAGAGTATTTTTCGTATATATAGGTAGTATTTTAGTTTTTCTTCATTGAATATTAAACCAGAAATACTTTTAAAATTCATCATTTTATCAAATAAAGACTGCATAGAAGAATTAGATCCTGCTGATGTAATTAGAACATCATCTGCAAAAAGTTGAATTTTTGATGTTGTATTTTCTTCTATTTCAAAACCCTCTATGTCAGTACTGTTTCTAATCAAATTAGCCCAAGGCTCCATTACTAAAGTGAATAATAGTGGAGAAAGTGGACATCCTTGCTTTGTACCTTTAAGAATTGGTATTTTTTGTGAAACATATGTTCCTACCTTAATATAAGCCAGCGTTCCTTTGTATAAATGCTCAATTAAATTTACAAATGCATCAGAGAAATTTGTGCATTTCAGTAAAGGTAAACAGATAGTCCCAACTTACTGAATCAAATGCTGAACCTATATCAAGACTAATAAGTGTTAAATCTTTCTTTTTCCTATTTGCAAAATCAATTAATGTTAAAGTTCTTCTTATATTATCAAAAGTATTTCTATTTACAATGAAGCCCGTCTGATCTATGTCTATAATGACGGGGATAATTGTCTTCAATCTATCAGCAAAAATACTCATAAACATTTTATAATCAACATTAAGTAATGAGATGGGTCGATATGAAGAACATCTAGTTGGATCTTTATTAGGTTTTAAAATTGGTGAAATAAATGTATATTGCCAAGATGGGGGTTATTAACTCAGTTTGGGCCAGAATAAAAACCTTATGTATTAATGAATATGTAGTTTTAGAAAGGATTTTATATATCTCTGGTATAATACCATCATTACCGGTGCTTTGTTTGATTTAAGCTTATTTATTTGTGTAATAACTTCTGTATATGAAATACTCTTGTCCAATAGTTTAATCTGTTGTTTATTAAGCTTTTATTCATGTTTGTGGTTATAAACTCCTTTATTTTATCTTTAGGTTCCATGTTAATGTTGGTGTGGTTAATCTTGTGAAAGTGATTTCTAAATTCATCCAGTATTTCTGGTATACTAGAAACATTCTTCTTTTCCTTAGAGAAAAGATTTCTTTGATATGGTTTTGTTTATTCAATCTTTTTGTTTTATTTTAAGTCTATGTAAGTATTTGGGGCTTATTGAATAAGACAAAAACTTGTATTTCTAAAGTTATTTTAACTTTATGAGTCAAAATTTCTTTGTATTTCTCATTTAGTTTGTTTATTTCTTCAATAACTTTCTTGTCCATAATATTTTCTTTATTATTATGTTTATAAGAGTCTAGTTTGCTTTGAATATCTAACAATTCCTTATCCCAAGATTTCCTTTTGTTATTATACCATCTGATACTTTGTCCATATAGATAAGGATTTTAAGGCATCCCAAACATAGACAATGGAGACTTCAGGAGTATTATTTATGTCTAGAAAATGTTGTACTTCTGAAAGTATATATTCTTTATAGTCTTTAGCTGAGTTAAGTATGCTGGTATCCTTTTGATCTGAACATTATGAGTATTTTTATCATGAATTCAAAACAATTGAGTTATGATCAGATATAGGACATGAAATGATTTTGGAATTAATTAAATCTGTTACCATCTGGTTAGAAATAAAGACCCTATCTATTTTTGAATAAGTTTTGTATCTGTTAGAAAAAGGTGTATGGTAATGATTTTGACTCTATCTGATTATTAATATCATTCAAATGATAAGAATTAGCAAAATCATTTTAAATGTTTTGCATTAGATGTAATTCTTCTTTTCTTTATAGTGGTAGTATCACTTTCATGTAGTATACAATTAAAATCACCAGCTAAAATATCCCCTACAGAGAATGATATGATCTTATCAATATGATGTTTCACTGTATTAATACCAATTCCAGGTATCCAATATACATTAATTAAAGTGTAAGTCTTCCCATTAATTTGTATTGTAACCATACAAAACATTCCTTTGTCATCCTGATAAGACTTAATGGTTTTAGGAATGGGCATACTTTTATTCCATAAAATAGCCACCTCTTTTTTTCTGAGTGTGCTCTGAACTAACCAATACTGTATACTTATTGGTGGCTAGTTTATCAATATCTTTTTCAAGAGATGGGTTTCTTGCAGGAAGACTAGATTGGCCTTGTGTAGATTAATGTATCTTATTAGGCTTGCCCTTTTACACGGATTATTCAGTCCATTAATGTTTAAAAATTCCTTTTAAAGATGTCATTTGGCATTTTTAAACTAGTTTGTTTATTTCCTTCAATAACTTTCTTGTCCATATTATTTTATTATTATGTTTATAAGAGTCTAATACTTTGGAATATCTAATACCCTATCCCAAGATTTCCTTTTGTTATACCATCTGATACTTTGTCCATATAGATATGATTTTAAGGCATCCTAAAACATAGACAATGGAGACTTCAGGGAGTATTATTTATGTCTAGAAATGTTGTAATTTCTGAAAGTATATATTCTTTATAGTCTTTTAGCTGAGTTAAGTATGTTGGTATCCTTTGATCTGGAATATTATGGAGTATTTCTATCATGAATTCAAAACAATTGTTATGATCAGATATAGACATGAAATGATTTTGAATTAATTAAATCTGTTACCATCTGGTTAGAAATAAAGACCCTATCTATTTTTGAATAAGTTTTGTATCTGTTAGAAAAAAGTGTATGGTAATGATTTTGACTCTATCTGATTATTAATATCATTCAAATGATAAGTAACTAGCAAAATCATTTAAATGTTTTGCATTAGATGTAATTCTTTCTTTTCTTTTTATAGTGGTAGTATCACTTTCATGCGTAGTATACAATTAAAAATCACTCTCAGCCAAAATAATATCCCCTACAGAGAATGATATGATCTTAATAATATGATGTTTCACTGTATTAATACCAAGCAATTCCAGGTATCCAATATACATTAATTAAAGTGTAAGTCTTCCCACACTGTATTGTAACCATACAAAACATTCTCCCTTTGTCATCCTGATAAGATTCTAATGGCCGAGAATGGGCATACTTTTATTCCATAAAATAGCCACTCTCTTTTTCTTGAGGTGCTCTTGAACTAACCAATACTGTATACTTATTAGTGGCTAGTTTATCAATATCTTTTTCAAGAGATGGGTTTTTGCAGGAAGACTAGATTGGCCTTGTGTAGAATAATGTATCTTATTAGGCTTGCCCTTTTACACGGATTATTCAGTCCATTAATGCTAAAAGAAATTCCTTTTTAAAGACGTCATTTGGCATTTAAAAACTCAAGAATCTTATGATCTAAAATAACAAATAACAAGATAAATAATGTTACATCTCCCTTTTAGGTGTACCTTTTTAAATATAGCTGTATTTATTAAATCTTATGGGATTTTGTATAGATTCAATTTGTTTCTAGTGACAATGAGTGTACAAAAATATATTGTGATGTCAAAAACTATATACATATAACAATGAACAAGTGAAAATAATGTAAGGATTAAACCTTGCATCCCTACTTGAGTTGATCCCCTGAGTTTTTCGAAAACTCCAAACTTCTAGAGCAGCAGTATTTACTACTCAAGTTAACCCTTTCTACCCTAAGCAGCAGTACTCTCAGCTACCACCTTATCAATTTAATACTAGTTATATTTAACTTAACTACAAGCAATGTTTTTCAATTCAATTATCTATCAAGACACAAACTACACATTTGGTAAAAACAGTTAATTATATAAACTAAAATAAACTTTTTTTAAAAACTGTTCATACTATTATATAGATCTATGTAATATATAACACTTTGGTATTCTAATAGCATTCAAATAAATCTTAATGTTAGCTAGAAATCAATAGGAGAGAAAAAATTATGTTCTAACATTCATTTAAATCAAAACTTTGGCATGATATGATCAGGACATTTACATGCATTAAGATGCATCTATTTTCTGTCATTTGGAATTTATCAACAGCTTCCAAAAAAATCTTGAATTGTTTGTATATGAGCATTTCATTTTAAACTCATTATTGTCAATAATAGAGTAAAATATTGTATTCATAAAAATTATTATAAATCATATTGCATAGTTAGCATATTCTCAGAGTAAGTTCACCTACAAGTATTAAAAAAAAAAAGCCATCACACACATAAACACAGACACACACACATACATATACACACACACATATACACACACACACATACCCACACACACACACACATACACATACACATACACATATATACATACTGGCTAATATGATTCAGACATTACATGCATTAAGATGCATCTATTTTCTCTGTCATTTGAATTCCTTAATAACAGCCTAAAAAAATCTTGAATTGTTTGTATATGAGCATTTACTTAAAACTCATTATTGTCAATAGAGTAAAATATTGTATTCATAAAAATTATTATAAATCATACAGTAGTTATGCGAAGGTTCTCAGAAACACCTAAGTATTACCAAAAAAAAAGCTATCACAATATATAAACACAGTACACACACACATACATACACACACACACACACACACACACACACACACACACACATATATATATATATCCGATCTCACTGAGTTGTGTGTTAGTAGAAAGCACTATCCTACTTGCTGTCCCTAGAATAAATCTGTCTGCTTTTATACAAAAATACAATGCACAGCAAACACATATTAGTAACCAGATTTTACAATCATGCTAACCTACTGCTTTAAAAATATATCACATGACTAATATCTTCCAGAATATTACATAAGCATTGTAAGATGCGCTTCTATTTTTCATTTTTGGGATACAAGTTTTTAACACAGATTATTATGCTACTGTTAAGTAGATTTTCAAAAAAAAAAATTTAAATAAATGTTTTACTTTCTATGCCTTCTAAAATAAGAGATATTTACTTGCTACAAAGAAACTACATACATCATCCAAACCCATCATAACTGACATATTTTATGAATAGAGTATTTTTCCTGAATCTGTGTGTCAGTGTGATAACTTGTCAATGTTTATACTAACTGCTTCTATTTCTCTGTGAAAATTTGCAGGAGTGAAGCTTCTGAGGAAATTCTATCAACAGCTTCCCAAAATGCATGAGACAAAGCCCACATCCCAGATTGTTTCCCCTTATATGAGCATTTTGAAGTAAAACTTATTAAAACTGTGCAAACATTCATTGTGTCAATAGAGTAAAATATTGTATTCATAGAAATTATTATAAATCATATTGGATAGTTATGCAGATTCTCAGAAAAAAGCCATCACACTCACACACACACACACACATACATACACACACACACACACACATATATATATATATATATATATATATATATATATATGATCTCACTGAGTTGTGTGTTAGTAGAGCACTATCCTACTTGCTGTCCCTAGAATAAATCTGTCTGCTTTATACAAAATAATGCACAGCAAACACATATTGGTAACCAGATTTTACAATCAGGCTAACCTACTGCTTTAAAATATATCACATGACATTTCTTCCAGGATAGAGTTATAAGATTATTTATGTTTGTCAATCAGACGAATTAAATGAGTTATAGTAAAGTATATGTTTGGAACACAAATTTTTAACACAGATTATTATGCTGCTGTTAAGTAGATTTTCAAAACATTTAAATAAATGTTTCATTTTTATGCCTTCTAAAATAAGACATTTACTTACTACAAGAAACTACATCATTTAAACTCATTATAACTGACATATTTTATGAACAGAGTATTTTTCCTGAATCTGTGGTGTGTCAGTGTGATAACCTTGTCAATGTTTATACTAACTGCTTTCAGTTTCTCTGTGAGAATTCTGTGATTTGAAGATTCTGAGGTAACTCAAGGACATTGTGCATAAGACAGCCCACATCCCAGATTGTCTCTCTTAACATTTTATGGAAACTTATTAAAACTAGTGACAAACATTCATTTAGCAGTGTAAATGCATCTAAACATGACAGAACCTCCACAATGTATTCCACAGATCATCACAGCCTCTATGCAAGTGAAATTAAACTCAAAATTACCAACAAGCAATAAAACTCAGCATTCTTCTCCCAACTCAATTTTCATACAAATCCTATTATTCACTGTGCCCACACAGTCTAAAGCATTTCTATATATTAATAAAGAAAAGAAAAGAGAGTAGAAAATAAAAGGGAGTGAGGCAGAAATAAAAATGTAAGAGAAAGCTGTAAGAAGTATATACAATGGAATGTTACTTACTGTTTATATTAATAGAGTTAAAAATAAAACATATTATTTACTCTTATTTAGTTCTGATTATTATTAGTTAAAGCATGACAGATTATTTACAAACAAGCATAAGCAGTATAATCAAGAAAGTATAATTAGAAATAGCATTTGAAGAACTTATAAACTTTTACAAGAATAAATATGTTATTATTCTATTAATGATATTTTCATTACTGTTCTCTCCTGCCCTCCCCACCCTTTAGCCACTACATGAGCTAAATATAATGTCGTTGTTAAAACAAAGAAAATAATAAAAGAAGAAGGAAAAAAAAAAGGTAAAGATAAAAAATGTATCAAATTACTAACCTTACTTTTCAGAAAGAAAAACAAATCAGTCACAGCCTGCCATTAAATCCTCAGGCATTTTGACTGGTTATGAAACAAAACATTTCTTTGCACATAGAGAATAACTTTGATTAAATCTTTTCCAAAATATTTGTGGCTTTCTGGAAATGCAGGAACTATATTCAAAAGATTAATAATGAACTAAAATGATGAGAGAAAAAACATATAACAAATCATTTGTTTTTAGTCTCTTCTTCTTCTCTGAAGTCTTCCAGGAAGCTTCAGTTGCCAATCTCTTTAATGAAGAACTAGCCCATTCCATTTCTTCTATTTTATCCAAAATCCTTTTTCTTTGACAAACAGTAAAGCAGAGTCTAAATCATCAAGACCTTAGGACCATCAGGAAGGAAGATTTTAAGCTTGGCAGGAAACAGAAGGTATGTTTTAAACTGTGCTTTTTAAGCTCCCTTATTAGTGGCAGAAAACTTTTCTTTTAACAATTACCATGGAAGAATAGTCATTGTCAAACGCACAGTTGTCTCATTAAACTTAACAGGAGCTTTAGCCCAAGCAGATTTAAGAACCATCTCTTTATCAAAAGATGATAGAAATCTAACTATAACTGATCTAGGATAGTTTTGTTAGAGTTAGTATTAGCTATAGATCTATGTGCTCTTTCGATACCAAAAGAGAATGCTTCTGGTAAGTCTAAAGTTTTAGGGAGCCATGTTGTTAAAAAAGAAGTAATATTGTTACCTTCAATATTTTCTGGCAGTCCAAAAATCCTAATGTTATTGCACCTAGATCTATTTTCCAGGTCATCCAGCTTTGTTTGTAAATGTGTATTTTGTTTCAGCAGAAACTCAATGTTGATTTCCTGTTCTTGTATTTTATTTTCCATGTCATTCACAGCTTCTTCTATGCCTGTCATCTGGATCTTCTGTTGTTGCAGGTCCATATGTAACAAGTCTATTTGTTTTGTAGTTTTTTCTATGAAAGTGTCTATTTTAGTATCCATTTTATCCATCTTAGCAGTAAGTTGCTGGACTATAATTATCAGAGACTGAAGTTCTTTCTTGATGCTGGAGTCTTGAGAATTTGTCTTACTGGAACTCATTTCAGACTGATAAACTGACAGGAAAATTTCCAAAGTAATTTCTGACAGGAATATTATTAAGATTTCCTTTCTTTTTTAGATATAGTTCAAGAACTATATAAAACAAACATATTTAGAAAGAAAATTACTTCAAGAATTATTTTTTTAAGTAATTAATTCCTGTCAATGTAATGAAATTGGTGGAGCTGAAGAAATCTGCTGCTATCCTGTGTTCATCCTTGGCCACGCCCCCGAGATAATGTTTTCTGAAAGCATTCAAGTGTTTTTGTAATCTGTGAGAGTGAAAAAGATAAAACAAAACCAAACAGCACTTAGTAGCAGCATAAGACTGTACCATGTGTCTTAGCATGGATAACCTTTCTTTAGTTTTTTTTTAACACCTTTATTGAATTATCACTTGTGACATAGGCAAATTTACATTTATACCAAAGTAATCAAACTGTATTAACAAATTAACATTAACAAACATTATACTTCATATATGTTGTTATATATCATATAACCTAAGCAACATTGCATAAATGATTCAATTCCTGCTCCTTTTTTTTGTAAAACAAGTATCATCTCTACTAAACCATCACTTACAATATAAGGAATAATACATTTATATAAATTAATACAAACCATGCCAACACAATCATATATTGTTCCCACAATTCACATTTTTCCTGTTAAGTTTGCTCCTACCCTTTCCTAAAGATCTTGATTCCAGTTGTTTTATCTCTGTTACCATATTCACTACTTCTGATACAGTTTAGATTCTGACTTCCATTTTCTAGTAATTGCTTTTTTGGCAACCATCGTAATTAGACACAGAAAGGCCTTGCCATGTGTAGGCAATTCCTATTCTGTATCACAGCTCAGAAAAATCATCTCCCTTGTCACACCAATTAGTCCACCCAGCATTTCCGACACTACATCCCACAGGGAATCCTTAACGTCCACAAACCCACCACACTCCCAGAAAACATGTTCCCAAGTACCTCTTTTTTCCCCATCACATCTCCAACATTTGCTGTCTACCTGAGGAAAAATTCTCTGGAGCTTACATGTGGTATAAAAATATATGTATAAACATTTCCAAGCAAAAATTCTAAATATTCTAGATTTTGTTTCGTATTTGGGAGACCTACATATATCCTTCCATTGTTTCTTTGTGAATTACTTATCCAGTCTCTCTTCCCCAATCCTTTCTAACCTCCTGTGATTGATTCTTATAGTTATCATACAATATTTTATATGCTCTACAAAATAATTCCTTTTTTAATGACAGCTTCTGTTCTAGATTCTACTAAAAACTCTACCAGTGCTGGTCTTTTGTGTAAGACTCCCCTATTTCTTTCTCTTTGCCTATACTCTAATATCAGTCCTTGAGAGGTAAGGCAATCTCTGACTTGCAGTCCAAATAAATTCTTGGCCTCTTCCCTTTCTATTACATTTCCCTGTCTGGTTACTTGCTCCCAATACCTTGGTTCCTTTGCCAGTTTTCTCTAATAAATTCCAGCCACCTCTTGTCTATAGCCTATATCCAATTGGTGTCATCCCTATTGGCAGAATCTCCTTTCTCCATTCCCATATTGGCTCAGTTTTTGGAATACATTCTTCTACTTTATGGATATAGTACTCTGTATGATTATTGTTATTCTCCTTAAAGGCCTGCATCCAAAATCCCAGTCTCTTTTTGTTTCTTGAGCTTCCCTCCTCTTTCAACATTAGCCCTTTCCATTTTAAATTATAGTTTTCTGCTTTTGCTATGTATAGGAGTCTGACTTGTGTAGCTCTGACATACCCCTTCGAACTGGGTAATCCCAATCCACCCTGTTCTACTGGAAGAATAAGCTTATAATATTTGACTCTTGCTGTCTTCCCCTTCCAGATAAAGTCCTTCAGCCCTTTATTAATTGCTGTCCACAACTTCTCCTCTGGTTGATAAAAATATGCCTGACCTGTATATAAGACTAAAGGAACTAAAACTATTTTGACTCCTTGTATTTTACTATCCATAGTGATATAACAAACCTTCCATTTTCTCAGTGTTTATATTATCTTTTGTTTTGTCTCTTCCCATATATCCTTTGCTGCCACACCAGAATAAGTTTTAATCCATAGTCATAAATACTTCATTTTATCATGTCCCCATAAATACGAATATTGCTGAACCGATTCGTGTGTGGGTACAAAATTTACCGCTATTGCCTTTGTTTTAGCTGAATTCATTTTGTATCCTGAAAAGATGTGAAACACTCTCAAAATGTTCCTCAACACTGTGATGTCTCTTTCTGATTTTGTCAGGTATAAAATAATATCATCTGCAAATAAAGCCAGCTTGATACCATCCCAATTATGTCCTTGAATTTCTGAATCCCTTATTTTCTTTTCAGTGGTTCTAAATATAATGCAAATAACAAAGGTGAAAGAGGACACTCCTACCTGGTTCCTCTGCTCAAGCAGAAATTATCAGAGAGGACCCCACCCACTTTAATTTTTGCCTCCGATCCCTCATATATCCTCCTAATCAACCTTGTAATTTTTTTCAGGAAATGCAAATGCATCCATAAAGTTCCATCTTACTCTATCAAATGCATTCTCTGCATCCAGCCCCACCAGCCACAATGGCATTTTCTTACATTCAGTTTCATTTTGGATCATCAGTTTTCAGTTAATATTGTCAGATGTTTGCCTCCCCTCCACAAAAGCACATTAATCAATATCTATCAATTTTGACATTACTGCTGTCATTCTTTTAGCCATTACAGACAGGAAGACTTTATAGTCATGGTTTAGTATTGAAATGGGCCTGCATGAAGTTGGGTCTGATGGATCTTTATCCTCTTTAGGTGTTACAGCTACCATTACGTTCTTCTAGGATGTTGGCACTTCTCCTCCTCTTAAAGTAAACAAAACCTTCCAGATCTTTATCATTTTCCCCTCCTAATTTCCACATGAATACCATCTATTCCTGAGGACATTCCTGTAGATTGGTTATACATCACAATTTTTATCCCATCTCCTCCAATCCTGTTTGTAATTGAGCCTCATCTACCTCTACCCTTGGCATATTTAATTCTTCCAAAAACATTTCCATTTGTGTCTTTTCTTGATTTCTGTATTTTTCTGCTTTATACAGAGTTTCATAGAATTTCCAAAATATTTCTAAAACTTCTACAGGATCTTATGTTACCTTCCTTGTTATAGCCTCCCTAAGCTTGGCGACAGTCCTTTCTACTTTGTGTTGCCTGAGTCATTATCAAAAAACAGTTGCTCAACAGCAGTCTTTCTAAACTTGTGCATATTATCAAGGTAATTCCTTATTTTCTGCTTAGCATTCTGAAGTTGATCCTCTTCTTCTTCTGTGAGATTCCCCCTATTATGCAATACTTTAATATTTGTCAGTCCCTCTAAATAATTCTTGTTACTTCTTAACCATAACTCCCTTTCTTTTATTTCTACCCGATTTTAAACTTCACCTAAGTTTTTATCCCATTCCCTAGCTATATTTTTATAAGAAATTTCTGTCCTCTCTAATCGCTCCTGAATACTTAAATAATCCCTAGTACCCATTCCTTAAATTCCTTTCTTTTCGACAGATATGTGGGAAAGCACCAGTGTCTCACTTTTATTTCATTACCCTATGTTTTTATTTAAGTTATTATTGGTGCATGATGTGAAGCAGTTATTGGGCCCATATCATGGCCTTCAGTTAAATGTACAACTCCTTTTACTGAATTCACATCTACCATGCCAAAGATGTTGATAAATTTCTTCAAAAATCTACCCTCCTTTCGTATACTTTCCCTTTTAATATTCTTTGCTAAAAACTGATTATTTCTTCCAGAATTTTCTCAAGCTCCATTATAGCAGTATTAGGTGGAATGTAAATACATGCAAGCATAATCCTCCTCCCTTGCCAGTAGCCCCTTAGCACTACAAATCTGCCATTATTATCTTTTCCATCACTATTGGAACTTCTCTAGCAATTAATATAAGTAATCTTCTTTTCCTTTGTTTCTGGTATTCCACTGAATAACCATCCTAAAAACCATTGTTTATCAAATTCACATGTTCCGTTCTGTGTGTGTGTCTCCTGTAACATAGCTATTTGCACTATGTGTTTTTTAATATAGTTCACTATTCTTTCTCTCTTGTATTTATCTATGAGACCATTGACATTTAAAGACATTACAGAAAGCATCATTGCATTAAAAAGGTATTACCACCTTTTATGTATAACAACTTTTTTGTTAAATGTTTAGTTCCAGCTTTTGTGTTGCATGCATATACTGTTTGACAGATTGAACATTTGTGCAGTTGTTTCTTGTCATATCCATTTGAGCCTATGTCACATCTTATGAAGCTTTTTGTTGTATTGAAAGTCCCCAAACACAAAAAAACTAACAAAAAACACACCCCAGTACTCCCCCAAATGTATTAACTTAATACGATCACACAAAACTATGTACATCTTCAAATACCAAAGTTTTGCCCTCCCACTTGGAACAAAAGTCCCAAATTAACAGCCACACTTACAGATTTGAGTAAACCTAAAAGAAAGGTTAAACATGCTAAGATGCATAGTACAGCCTATGATTCTACTAATTGGTTTTGTCTTTTCTTTGTAGCTCTCCCAGTTGGGAAAACGCCTGAATGCTTTCAGAAAACATTACCTCCTAGCCAATTTCTCTTCTCAGTTTTTTTTATTCAGCCATTTAATCTCCACCAGACTGTGGCCAGTTTCTCTTTATCAGATTGTCTCCATGGAGACATGAGAACCACACAGACAGTTTCTCTTTATCAGATTGTTTCCATGGAAACATGAAGACCAGCTGCATAATTGCTACTGAGCATCCATGTATGTGGTAGAAAAAAGTCTTATAATATTCAATATTCTTTTTTGTTTACTTACTCTTAAAACCTGTTACTAAATCAATCTAAGGTTCTTAATCCAGACATTTCCCCATGCAAGAATGAGAAAAAGCACATTAATTTTTATTTTGTAATACTGTTTTAACCAGGCTTTTTTCCCTTGGTATTGTATTGCCTGAATTTCTTAAAACTGAATAAGAAGAAATAGAGAAGGGAGAAATAAAAGAAAAAAAATGATCAGCAGCACTTGTTTACAATCCCTATTACACTTAAAAATAACTGAGAAAACTTTATAGCATGCATAGAAAACCATATACCACAAAATAGTGCAAGTAAGAAATAATTTCTTTGCTTACAGTTAACGTTCTCCCTCCTCTTCCCCTCCCAAAAACATTTTTTGAACATTAATGACGTGAAGTAGGGCATATGGTTTAGAGTCCCCCACAAGTCCAACAATTTCTGAAAAAGTCCAACATTTCCAGATTTTCTTGTTCTGTCATATTTCACACACACAATTATTGCATTGTAATCCCACATTGTTACTGTTTTTATTACTGTCCATTTTCATCTCCCAAATCATGTCTCTGCTTCATTGTAATGTACTCTTGATTCTTGTAGTCCACTCTTGTGTTCCCTTCCTTCACTCCAAAATTTTCAGTTGAAATATTGCAAAAGGTTTCACAGGTACAGCCCTTGTGTGGTCTTTATTACCAGAAGAAGAAGAAGCAGAATATCTTTCTGTTTCACAGCTCACATTTTGTTGGACAAACTTTTGTATTACCTCCTTAGCATGTACTTCTTAAGAAAATGATTTTGTCCCTCCTGGGAAGAATACTTTGAAGACAGCTGTGTATAGCAGTTTGAATCATGCACCTGCATCTCAACATTCCCCAAATAGTGGAATAAATTTGCTTCTCTTCTGCCTAGTGTACAGTGGGTAATCATTCTCCACAAACAATCTGCTTTTTCCCACTTTTAGTACTTGGTCCTTTTGCCACAGTTTTGTCAAAATCAATTCCTCCTACTGGTAGGATTGCATCTTTACTGTTAAAGGTCTAGGTTGCTTTTTCATAGCCAGGTTTGGAGCATACACAAATGTGCCCTTTCAACTAACAACTGCTGCCGTGGAATACCAGTCCAGTTGCTGGAATTCATGTCTGGAGGTTGCATTGCTTTTTGCTGAGCAGCTGCTGGACTTTCCCCAGTCAGTGTTTCTTCCTTACCTTTTGTAGCTGATTTTTTCCAGGTCTTCTGTATTTCTTTTTTTCTGGCATCCAGGTAGTACAGTTACTAGCCAATTACTAAAATGTACCCATAAGCACAAGTCTATTGGCCTTCTCTACTTAGTTTCTGTTTCCACACTGGGAGAGGTAGAATTAAGCTATTACTCAAAGTGTAGCCATCTTGAAAGTCAAGCATTCCTTTTAGGTTAACCCAAGTCTGTGAGCATGGCTGTCAGTCTGGAGCAATTGTTCATATTAGGAGGCCAAAACTTCAATATCTGAAGATGTAGATAGTGTTTTGTGTTATTTTTAAGTTAATAGGTTTTAGCTGTTTATTGGGGGGGGTTGTTTTTTTTTGTTTATTTGAAGGCTTTAAATAAAACAAAAAGCTTTGCAAGATGTGATATAGGCTAAAATGGATGCGACAAGAAACAACTGTATAAAACATCAACCTGCCAAACATTGGTGTATGCATGTAACACAAAAGCTGGAACTAGACACTTAACATAAAAGCTTTTACACGTAAAATATGGAAATAAACACTTTTTAACATTATGATGCTTTATGTATTATCTTTATAGTTTCATAGTGTAGTACTAGGCTATCTGCCCTGGGCATTTGTAAGCCTAGCCATAGTGATGTGGCTTTCGCCACCCCATGAAATGGTACAAAAATGCACAGAATAGATTTAGAATACTGTGCCTCTGTCTAGTAGTGACACAGTGAAGGTCCCCTTATATAATAGAATTAGTTTACTGTGCCCCTGTCTAGTAGTGACACAGATGTGACCCTGGGGTAAACTTACGATCTCCCATCCACTCATCAAGATTTCTCTTGAAGAGAGTCAGTGAGGGGCTCTGCCTAACATGAACTAAGATCTTGTTCCAGAGCATGGGAAGCCTCTGGGTTATGAATCTATCCCTCCAGCATGTCCTATTCATACTTGTGCTGAGGTTTAAGTCTTTAGCTCTCGTGGTTCTGATGGATTTGGATTTTTTTGAGGTGGAGCATGTCCATCAGTTCCTGATTGGACATGGCCTTGTACGTCAGGCAGAGATCACCTCTGAGCAGGCGGTATGCTACTAAATAGAGCTGGAGTTTCTTTAGTCTGGCAGAATAAGACATATGTTGGAGAACCTTGATCCTCTTGGTGAGGTACTTTTGTGGTCTTTCCAGCTGTTGCAAATGCCGGGTGAGGTACATACCAAATGGGGCATTATGGGTCTGATGAGGGAGGAGTATAGGGGTACAATGACATCCTTGGATCTGGATGTGAATCCCTTCATGATAAGGTGTGCAAGGTAGAATGTTTTTCTAACCACTTTGGTAACGTGGGTTTCAAATGAGAGGTCGTGGTCGACTTGGGTCCCTAGGTCTCTGATTACTTTTTCCGTACTCAGTGGGTTGCTGTCTATGTGATAATTTGTGGGTACTTTGTTTTTCCCAAAGGGGATGACTATACATTTTTTGGCATTTAGTTTAAGGCCATGACTCTGGCACCAGTTGTCCGTTTCTGTGAGGCCTTTTTGTAGGATGTATGTGTCCACTGGTGTATCGACTATGGCACCTAGTTTGCAGTCATCTGCGAACTTTGTCAGCCACAACCCTCCCATGTTTGCTTTAACATATGAGAAGTAAATGCCAAACAAGAGGGGTCCTAGGACAGATCCCTGTGGGACACCACTTGTGACTGGCTTTGAGTCTGACATTGCTCCAGCGATTTTAACTTTATGGGTTCTGTCCTTTAGCCAGTTTGCAACCCATCTAGTGACATAAGGGTTTATGTTTAAGCTGTTGAGCTTATCTATGATGCCTGAGTGGGGTATTGTGTCGAAGGCCTTAGCCAAGTCCAGGTAGGCTGTATGGACTGCTTTGCCCTCATCAGTGGCTCTAGTGACTGTTTCGAAAAAGTCAACCAGGTTCAAAAGGCAGGATCTGCCCTTTACAAAGCCGAACTGGGTGGGGTCAAGTGTCTGTAGGTCCCCAATGTCTCTGTTTATGAGTTCCATAATGATTCTTTCCATAGCTTTGCAGACCAGGCTGGTTAAGCTTATGGGGCGGTAGTTCCCAGGGTCTGTAGAGGTACCCCCTTTGTGGAGTGGGACCACTGTTGCTGTACGCCAGTGTTCAGGTACATGTCCTGTAGTAAGGCTAAGGTTAAATAGCATTTTTATGTGCGGGTTTAGCTCCTCTTGGAGTTCACGTAGCATGCAACCCGGGATACCTTCAGGTCCCATTGATGCTGTGTTTTTAGCTTTGCTGAGGGCTGCTCTCACTTGGACATCTGAGATGACAGGGAGATTACATTCAGCTGGGATAAGTTTTTCTTCTTTTGGGGGTGAGGGAGGGGAGAAATTTGCACTGAACCTGTCAGCCAGAATGTTGGCAATATCTGTGGGTTCAGTGTATTTTTTGTTGTTGTGAACTAACTCTGAGCATATCTGAGGGTTTCCGCCCAGGTTTCTAACATAGCTGAAGAAGGCTTTGTGGTTATCTTTAGTGTCCCTAGCGATTTTTCTCTCAAAGTTGGCCTTGGATGTTTTTATGAGAGAACATAGTTTTCTGCTAATGTTGATCAGAGATGTCTTCCCTTTATGGGATTTTGCTCTGTCGTGCAGTAGCTTCCTTCTTTTGTTATACAATTTGTTAATGGCTGAGGTCCACCAGACAGGACGCTTGCCTTTGGTGGAGAGGGACTTGGATTTATTTGGGATTGCATGATCCATGCATTCTTGGAGATGTCCATAGAAAGCATTTGTGAAGGATTCAGCATTGTGGGATGTGGTATCCACTGGCCCAGTGGGCTTAAAGGATACCATCTCAGTCTTAAGAAGAGTGAAGTCTGCTTTTGAGAAGTTTTTCACTGTGGTCTTTTGTGCTGCGGGTGGAGGTGGGATATGTATATCCAGGGGGGATTAGTTTGTGGTCAGATCTCACTAGTGAGGAGTATACCTCCGGTGTGGAGCATTTTGTCCCCATGTTTGTGATGATCAGGTCTAGTATATTATCTCCCCTAGTGGGAGAGGTGACTAGTTGTTTCAGTGCATTTGAATTTATGAATTCCAGAAACCTTTGGGCTAGAGTGTTAGGGCTAGAATAATGTACCCAATCTATGTTAGGTTAGTTGAAGTCTCCCAGTATGATGGTATTTTGTGATACATTCATATCCTCCAATGTCTTCAGGAAGGCTAAGTGGGGATCCTGAGATTGGGAGGGTGGTCTGTAACATGCTACCAGTTGTATAGAAGTTTTGCCTATGGTTAGTTGCACCTGTATGGTCTCCGATGCTTCATGTGTTGCTACTAACCTGGAGGTGTGGGTGTCCTTGATGAATATGGACACTCCCCCTCCATTTGTGGTTTGGCCCGGGTTTTGGGGCTGAAAAGCATGATACGAGGTATAGCCTGGTAGCGCTGGGGTGCTTGAACCAGGTTTCAGTTACTGCACAGACGTCGATGTTCTCCATACTGAGGAGTGCATCGAGTGCCTGCATCTTGAGATTTAGACTTCTGGCGTTGAGCAGCATTACCCTTAGTTTTTTTCCATTTTTGTTTTCTAAGGAGGTAGGTTTGTCTTTTGAGCCTTGCCTAAAAAAGGCACTATGGGCGTGGCAAGAGCCTTAGCCAATATCTGGAAGCGCAATGGTGACAGGTGCAAGCCGTCCCTTGCGAAGCAGCGTGGCTTGTCCAACATGTCATCCCAGGCAGACAGACATTGGATCCCCTTAGAATGACACCAGTACTTGAGCCAATTATTAAAGCTGATCATCTTGTCTTTGCATTGTGGCATCATTCTTGGTGAGGACAAGATGCTGCTCAGGGTCAGGGTCATACCAGCCTGGGCTACATAATCAGAGAGCTCCTCTATGTCTCTTTTCATGTAGTCAAGGGAGGTACGTCTCAGGTCATTCACGCCAGCATGGACAGTGACGGAGTCATATTTGTACGTGCTTTGGAGTGACCTGAGTGTGTGTGTTATGTGGCGGATCCTAGCTCCCGATAGGCAGCTCACAGTCACCCTCTCCTTGTTCAGCCTGGTAAGTGGGACATCAGTGTGTCTGACAATAGAGTCACCTGTTACTAGTGTATCAGGCATGGTGTTTGGCCTTAAGGGCTGTGATTGATTGACACACTGATTTATTGAAGTATGTGTTGCATGTGTTTTGTTTTGAGGTGGTGGATTTTTGGATGTCTGCTTTGGGAGCCTCTGTTGTTTTGGTAAGTTTTTATTAGAGCCTCCGAGTATGTCTTTGTGTTTTTATGTGTTTGGTTTGCAGTTGTGGTAGGTCTATGTGGGACTGGGTTTGTTGTGTGTGTGGTTACCATCTCCTTCTGTCTGGTCATGCCAGCCCTGAGTTGAGAGAGTTCAGCCTCCAGTTTGGCTATATAGTTGCATCTCTCACATGTATTTGTGTTTGTTGGGAGGAGGAGAGGGTTGTCTGTGTACATGAGACAATTGTAGCATTGTCTCAAGATACCCAGATTAACCAGCTGAACTGGAGATGACGCCAGTAATCTACCACTCGATATGCTAGAACAGTATAAGGGTGTGCTGTGCATTTAAGGGAAGTGGATATTCACAGGGGTGGTAGGCGGATGTAGTGCTTACTTAGTACGAGAGTGCTTACTTAGTAGAGAAGTTTTGAGAACAAGTGCTAGGCTTATAATATAATGAGTAGTCTGATTATACTAAGAGTAGAGCTTCCTTAAGGGAAAATATGAAGAGCAGACTTGGCGGAGCCAGAAGAAGTTTAACCTAGTTTAACCGGCTCTGCGCTATGCGCACAAACGTGCAAAGCCGTGCAAACGCAGATTTTAAAATGGGAACTTCAAAAGAGCTAGAAATGGTCCAAAACAACCAATTACTACAGCTCTTGTGCTGAGGTCACTTCCTACAGGGACAGGTAGGCTGCTCAAGGCTCCCCACTCCCACTGGTGAGCAAAGAAACTCCCTTCTATCCAAGTAAGGTAATGGACAACACAGGAACTACACCACAGCCCAGAATACAGCAATGCCTGTAAACTGGTCTAAACTAGTCGAGGAGATGCGGGAAAACAAGGATTATTTTTTTGTTTTTAGATAGAAACACACAGACAATGCAGAAACTGTAGTAAATCAGTTACACAGGCTAGCACACTTTAGTGGGCAGCCTCAACAGTTAAATTAAACAAACAAACAAACTTTCAATCAAATTCGACTAAAATGTAACTTTAAGTGCAGATATTAAAATAATGCAGCAAACAGCTGAAAAAACAGTTTAAGCTTGTTTAGGGTAAGCTAGAGAAGCTATTTCAAGTAAAAAAACAGCAAAGATACTTAAATCCAGAAAGTAGTCACTTTTCTGAGTTCTCTTTAGCTAGGATCACTCTGCAGGACCATGAGGAGCTTGTCTGAGTAGTATAGCCAGAAAAAAATGCCCAGAAAGAATAGTGAACTGTAGTAAAAATGTAGAGTGCAAATACCTGTGACAAAGAAAAAGGGGAGCACTTGCATTAAAGTAAATGCCTCAAGCTGTACTATAACTGCTGTGGAATTGTGACTATGTGCTGATTATGCCATGTTAATCTTCTAGTTTTCTCACACATTTTGACCTACAAGTTCTTTTCATCTTGTGAAAAATTCAAGACTTCTGTATATTAAATTGTAAATAATTATAACCGTCTCATATATATATATATATATATATATATATATACACACACACACACACACACACACACACACACACACACACACACACACACACACACACACACATACATACACAACAGTGTAATAGGTTCATAGGTTCATACTAGGCTATCTGCCCTAGGGCATTTATAAGCCTAGCCAGAGTGTGTTTGGCTTTCGCCACCCATTTTAAATTAATTTTGCTATGCCCTTTTTCGAGGTTATTATACTGTGCCTCTGTCTAACAGTGACACAGAAGTGATACCCGGGGTAAACCTACGATCTCCCATCCACTCATCAAGATTCCTCTTGAAGAGAGTCAATGAGGGACTCTGCCTAACCTGGACTGGGATTTTATTCCAGAGTGAAGGGAGCCTCTGGGTTATGAATCTGTCCCTCCAGCAAGTCCTGTTTATTTCAGTGCTGAGGTTCAAGTCTCTCGAGCGTGTAGCTCGATGGGATTTGGAGTTTCTGAGGTGCAGCATGTCCATTAATTCCGGGTTGGACATGGCTTTATACGTCAGGCACAGATCACCTTTGAGCAGGCGATATGCCACTGAGTAGGGCTGGAGTTTCTTTAACCGGACAGCATATGGCATCTGTTTGAGCCCTTTGATCCTCTTGGTGAGGTACTTTTGGGGTCTTTCCAGTTGCTGCAGGTGTCTGGTAAGGTACATCCCAAAAGTGGCATTGTACTCAATTATGGGCCTGATGAGGGATGAGTAAAGAGGCACAATGACCTCCCCTGATCTAGATGTGAATCCCTTCATGATTATGTGGGCTATATAAAATGTTCTTCTAACCACTTTGGCCACGTGGTTGTCAAATGAGAGATTGCTATCAACTTTGGTCCCCAGGTCCCTAATTACTTCTTCTGTACTTAATGGATTACCACCTATGTGGTAATTTTTGGGCACTTTGTTTTTGCCAAAGGGGATGACTATACACTTTTGGCATTTAGCTTGAGGCCATGGCTCTGGCACCAGTTGTCTGTTTCTATGAGGCCCTTTTAGAGGATGCTTGTGCCGGCTGGAGAGTCGATTATGGCGCCCAGTTTGCAGTCATCTGCGAACTTGGTCAGCCACAGTTCAAATATGCAGGCACTATAAGCCTTCAACCAGAAATTCCCAGCTCAGAAGGGCAGAGTCCAGCCTCTCCTCCCATGAGTGCAGACCACAAACCTTCTTAATGTAAAATAACTGGCCTGAAGCCCACGTGCTTAAACCAGAACTAATACACTTTTAGAATAACAGATACTGAGCCCTCAATCAGCATTCCCAACTTAGAAGGATGTAAGCTACTTGTCCTGCCACCACAGTGCAGGCCACAAACCTTCTTAATGTAAAACAACTGGTCTGAAGCCCAAGTGCTTAAACTAAAAGGCTTAGAATGAGTTACACCAAGCAGTAATAAATACAATTGAGTACTTTTAAGATGAAGCAAAAGCAAAATAAAGTAGGAAGAAACACAAATAAAGTAAAAGCAGATACATTTTTTTTTTTAAGTGGAAAGAGAGAAAGGAGTAGCAGAAACTAAGCTGATTGGCCTTCTCAAATGTTCTCTCTGTACTGGGTAGAATTAGGTAATGTCATGTACTTTCTTGTATGTGGAGCTTTTCTCCCCAAACCTCCGCTGCAAAGGGTCTACTAAGCCCAGTTGGACTTTCTCAGTAAACAAATGTCATTAAATAAATAAATAAAATAATTGCAAGAGGGGCTCCAGCAAAGAGAGAAGATGATAAAAAAGTAGTAATTGTAGATTTGTAGTACTAAGGAGCTATTTGAATAATAAACCTCTATTTCTAAAAACTTTTATTTTATGTATCTTAAAACACATTAAAATGTTTAATTTATTTTTGTACAGTAAAGTAGAGGTTTATTATTCTCACTGTCTCTTTGGGTAGGAGAAGTATGATTTTTCAATATTTCTGTGACATGCATCATAATTAGTTTATGAGTTAGTGCAGAGTAGGTGTAAATAAAGGTTTAATTTTGTAATTAATTAGTGGTAAGGGGGATTAGGGTATTTAAAGAAAGATGTCTGATTGTATTGGTATCTGATGAAGTCCTGTTGTTGTGTCTTTGGCTTTTTCCGGTTAGGGGTCGCCACAGCGGAACTCCGGTCCGCTAATGATTGGTAGTTGATTTTTACGTGCCGAGTTACCAGCCCTGATGCACAACCTTCAACAAAGGTACGCCCATTCACACATGTCTCCACGCAGAAGACGCTCTAGCTGAGAATCGAACTGGACAGCGTCTTACTGTGAAGCGACAATGTTACCGCAGCACCACCACCACGGGTTATCTGATGAAGTCCTGTACAGAATGAAAAAGCAATGATAGAAGTTAAAGCGTTAATAAACTCATCCTCTTGATTTTACATAAAGTTGCTTTTTTGGATATTATAAACATCTTTTTGCCTCTGGTGCTTCCTAGTCCCCTATTGTTGTGTTTATTGGTCACTACATTTATGTAGGTTTTGTGGACACTATTTTCCTCTTTGATTCATGTGGTTTTGATTAGGAGTATATATGAAGGGTTGGAGGTGAAAATTAAAGTGGGTGGGTACCTCTCTGATCATTTCAGTTTGAGCAGAGGAGCCATGCAGGGGGTGTCCTTTTTCCCACTCGTTATTTAACTTATGTTTAGAACCATTGTCAAAGAAAATAAGGGAATGAGAAATTCATGAATATAATTGATATGGTAGTCAAGAAAAGCTGGCTGTATTTGCAGATGATATTATTTTATACCTGATAAAACCAGAAAAGGACATTTCAGTCTTGTGGAACATTTTGGGACAGTTTCAAATCTTTTCAGGATACAAAATTAATGAAGTTAAAACAAAGCCAGTATCTGTAAATTATATATCCATACACAGATTGTTTCAGCAATATCCATACTTATGGTGACATGATAAAATGAAGTACTTACGAATATGGATAAAAAATTATTCTGGTGTGGCAGCTAAGGATATGTGGGAGGAGACAAAAGAAAAGATAATATAAAAACTGAGAAATTGGAAACTGTGTTTTATGGATATGGATAGCAAGATACAAGCAGTTAAAATGTTTTTAGTCCCTTCAGTTTTATACACAGATCAGGCATATTTTTATCAACCAGATGAGAAGTTGTGGCCTGCAATTAATAAAAAGCTGAAGGATTTTATCTGGGAGGGGAAGACGGTAAGAGTCAAGTGGGATAAGCTTGATTCTTCCAATAGAAAATGGTAGTCTGGGATTACCCAATTTGAAGAGGTATTTCAGAGCTATACAATTAAGGCTCCTATAGATAGCACAAGCAGAAACTTATAATTCAAAGTGATGATGAAATAGAGGGGAAGCTCAAAAAGCAAGAAGAGACTGGGATTTTGGATGAAGATCCTTAAGGAGAATAACAGTAACCCTACAGAATTTATAAAGTAGCAGAAAGTATACTAAAAACTAAGCCAACACAGGAATAGTGAAAGGATATTCTTCCCATAGGGATGACTGCAATTAGGAATACAGGCAATATGCAAGAAGAGGCTAAAATGTATTGGAGAAAACTGTCAAAAAGAACCAAGGTATTGGGAGCAAATAATTATAGAGGCAAAGGTAATAGAATGGGAAGAGGCCAAAATTTTGACTGCAGGCTTGAGATTGCCTTTCCTGTCAAGGCTTGATATCAGAGTATAGGCAAAGGGAAACAAAGAGGGGGATCCTAAGCAAAAGACCAGCACTGGTGGAGTTTTTAGTAGAATCTGCAACAGAAGCTGCTGTTAAAAAGGAATAATTAGTAGATTATACAAAATATTGCATAATAACTTTAAGAATGAATGAGAGGAAGTTAGAAAGGATTGGGAAGAGAGATGGATCAGCAATTCACAAAGAAACAATGGGGGGGGGGGGGGTATTTGTATGTCTCCCAAATATGCAACAAAGTCTAGAAGATTTAGGATCTTTGCTTGGAAGTATTTAAACAGGCATTTTTATATCCCAGGTAGACTCCAAAGAATGTTTCCTCTGGTAGATAGCAAATGGTGGTAATGTGATGGGGAAGAAAGAGGTAATTAACATATTTTCGTGGAGGATAATGAAATGGCAGACTTTAAAAATTCTCTGCAGACTACTCTATCAGAATTACTGGGTGTGCAAATTGGTATGACATGGGGAATTATTTTTTGAGCTATGATACATAATAAGGATTGCCTAAACATAGTACCACCTTGTTGAGTCTAAGTATGGTGGCTGCCAAAAAAACAATTACTAGGAAATGGAAATCACAGTCTAAACTAACTGTACTAGAAGTAGTGAATATAGTAACAGAGATAATACAACTGGAAGTGGGATTTTTAGAAAAGGGTAGGAGCAAATTACATAGAAGAAAATGGAAATTGTGGAAACAGTACATGCAGATGAGGAATAAGGTTTAAAATAAGGCAGGATGTGAATGAGCTATGTAATGTCTGACTGACAGTGACTGGATAGATTATAAGTGATATATAATGTATACAACTAAAATTATGTCAGTGTGTTTTGTTTTCATTTATGTATAGTAAACTCTCGGTTAACCAACACCCATGGGAATTGGTAGATGCCAAATAACTAGTTTCTGGTTGCTTGAGAGTTACTATTAAAACATAGGCCTGACTAATACTGCACCCTGTACTATTTGTTTGGTTTGACTTGTTCTTAGGTTGAGGAGAGAGGGAATTTATTCCTACCTTCCTTTTTAAAATTCTAAAACTCATAAAATGTAAGGTATGATGTTCTTCGTGTTTCACTGTTGCAGTCATCATACTTGGGTTGTCTGCCTGCAGGTAGCCCTCAGTCAGCCTGAATACCAGAGACTTAGTAGTCGGTTGCTGTAGCTCCAGGAGTGATGTCAGGGGTATATTAACAAGGAGCTGACGCCATTACATCAGCCTTTCTTGCCGAGGGGCCCAAAGTAGAAGCAGTTCGTATGAGTGACGGTCAGCTGCTACCTGAGTTTTCATTTCCGAATTGAATCGTCGTGAAGTCTTCTAAAGCTAAGTACCTCATTGGGGATCCTTTTTTCTTGCTCTAACCGATATCAGATAAAGTTAACAATTGTCTCGCCTGTGGAAAGCAAATACCACACCGAAATTTCCATTCTTACTGCGTCACCTCTTTAGGCCCAGACCACGATGTACCTCGCTGTTGGTTTTGTGCTTTGTTCAAAGCCCAAACTATTCATCATCTGGCCCTTATTGTTGCTAAATGCGTTCGATCTCCATATTCCAAAATGGCTTTGGTAAGCCATCCGACTACTGATCTTCCAAAAAAATGTAAGGATAAAGACAGAGACAGACTGCACAGGTCCAAAACTGCCACCAACACTTCCGTTAAATTAGTCACCAGTTCGCTGGTACTCAGTGAGGTGCTTTCGCAGCCCCTGATGCCTGTTTCAATGGATTCGCAGGCCGCTACCGAGACCCGTTCTGAGACCGGTATGCCACAAGACTCTTCTTTGACTATGGAACCTGCATATGTCTCTACTGTGGATGGGTCCGGAGCCACTGTGCAGGCACCGGCTTCCGAGGAAGTTCTTCTGACTACCGATATTCGACACAAACTGATGACTTCTTTCATCTCTTCAGTTCTGTCTAAAACTACCAAGTTTCTAAGGCCAAGAGTACGAGCTACGCCAAAAATACCAACAACCCAATCTCACACACCTGCTTCCTTGCCACATCAACAAATGCTTAAAATGGAAGAAGACCTGATTATGCTGATTAGGGGAAGCCAACCTTCCCCTGCTAAGAGAAAATGAAGACCTGCCTTTATCTGATTATGAGGATTCAGATGCAGAGGAATCCATTCCCTGTGCTTCACCTCCAAATGATTTTTCTTTTGGTCAAACCCAACATACTTTAAGAAGGCATTTCCACTGGGGATGCCAAGACTATCCTCAGTCCTAAAAGAGACTCAGAGAATTTTCAGATTTGCCACAACATAGACCTTTAGCAATACCTCTAGTTCTGGATGTTGTGGATGATGTCTTTATGGAATCCAGCCTAAGTCCTGATACTTTACCTCCTGCTCCTAAGAAACCAGGCAGGTACTACAGAGTTCCTGACTCTTGACAAATTTATTTTCAAAAATCCTACTGCTGACACAAAGATCATCTCCTAGGGGCCTAAAGGTATAAAAGCAACTACAGCTAAGAATGCCTCCCCTTTGGACAGGGATTCCAGAGTTTTAGACAGATGGGGTAAAAAAGTATACACCTCTGCAACTCTCACCATTAGGGCATTGAATTGCCAGTTTCACTTGCTGAAGTACCAGCAACATATTATGGAACTTATTAAGCAAAAAGTAGCTACCTTTACAGACTGTAGAGAAAATAAAGAATCACAAGAGCTTAAGCATTCTGCAAGCCAAGTCAGTAAGCATACTTTGCAATGTGGCTTTGACACCCTAGACGCATCTTGCAGGGTAGCGATCACTGGTTCTGTACTGAGAAGGCATGCTTGGCTTAAGGAGCAGACCTTGCCAGACCATGTCAAATCAAAATTACTAGATGCTCCTTTGAACAAGGGCAATCTGTTTGACACCAAAGCAGAAGAGGTTCTAAAAGAGATGGAAGAAAAAGCTAAATCTATGCAGACAGTCAAAGATTTCTTGCAAGTGCAGCCTCCTAGATTCAGCAGGCATTGCCCCTCGAAACATTGGTCCTTTCCAGCCCCTCAAGGCCATCTCAGACTTGACCCAGGGGAAACGGACCCTCCCAGACTACTGTCTCAGGGTATGCAGAGATGTAAGCAATGGAGTGCCTCTACTTCAATAACAGGGAGTGCTAAACCACCCCCTTATGGAAAGAATTCACAATGACTTCTCATCTCCACTCCTCACCTCTGCCCAGCTGTTCGTGCCCCTAGGTGGAAAACTTGCCCATCATGCAAAAAACTGGACCACCATCACCAAAGACCGATGGGTCCTCAATATTGTATCCCAGGGGTACAAATTCTACTTACACTCACTGCCAACCCCAAAAGGGTTCCCAGACCTTCCTCCAAACCAGTGGGCAGAGGCACAAAACCAAGTTTAATCCCTGCTCTCCATAAGGGCCATTCAACCTGTTCCTGCAGAATAGATAGGTCAGGGGTTCTATTCCAGACTTTTCCTGGTACCCAGAAAAGAGGGCACTTGACACCCAGTCCTAGATTTTTCCATTCTAAACACCTTCCTGGTGGTACCAAAATTCAAAATACGCACCCTTCAGCAGCTTCTTCCTATGCTGTCCAAAGATGCCTGGTTAGCCACCCTAGACCCAAAATAAGCCTATCTACATGTTCCTATCAGGGACTCATGCAGGAAATACATATGTTTCAGGACAGGATCTATGCATTATCAGTTCTCTGCTCTTCCCTTTGGCTTATCTACTATTCTCTGCTCTTCCCTTTGGCTTATCTACTGCACCCAGAGTTTTCACAAAATTCCTGGCTCCAGCCATTGCCTATTGCAGATAGAGGAAAATTCAAATTTTCCTGTATTTGGATGACTGCCTGATTCAGACAGACAGTCAGGAACAGCTGTTGCAGCCCCTGACATTTGTAAAGAACCTTCTATCCTCACTGGGGTATACTATCAACGAAAAGAAATCAAAACTTGTCCACAGTCAAAAGATTGTATTCCTGGGAACAAGCTTGGACACAGCATCCCAGATGACATTCCTTACTCCAGAAAAACAAGCCTATCTAACAGGCTACTTCACTCAAATAGCCACCAGAATCCAGCTATCTGCAAGGAAAATCCTGCAGTCCCTAGGGTTCATGGCCTCTTGCATCCTACTAATTTCATATGCCAGACTGCATATGAGGAAACTTCAATGGTACTTAAAAAGTCTTCGGTGCCAACATTCTCAGGACCTGAAAACCATCATACCTTGTGTAAGGACAGAGTTTCATTGGTGGGTAGCAGTATGCAACCATAACAAGGGACTTCTCTTTTCTCAACCCCACGCTGCCCAGAACCTAACCAAAGACGCATCAGACTATGCCTGGAGGGCACACCTGGATGACAAGTGCATTCAGGGCCCTTGGAGCCCAAGTCAAATTCATCTGCACATCATCCAAAAATAAATGCTAGCTGTTCAGCATGCTGTAACAGCTTTCAGATCCCTACTCTCACCAGGACCCCTGCTAATAAAAATAGACAACACCACAGTTATGTGGTACATTAACAAGCGGGGGGGAACTCACTCTTACCCACTCTGCAGGCTAGCCATGGTCCTGTGGAACATGGCCTTGGGCATGCATGTTCATCTGGAAGCTTAGTTTCTGCCAGGCAAACAAAACTCTCTGGCAGAAAACTTAAGCAGAAATCTCCTAGACCCACATGAGTGGCAATTAGAACCCAGCACCTTCAGCCTTCTAATCCAGAAATGAGGGACCCCAGAGGTGGACCTCTTTGCCTCCCCGTCCAATCACCAGCTCAGAAAATTCTGCACCAGGACATCTCACAGCAGGACCTAGAAAGTGAATGCTCTATCCTTCTAGTGGGAAAACCTCTCAATCTATGCATTCTCTGCCTCTTCTCTCAAGAATATTACTCAAAATAGGACAGGACAAGTCAAGAACTATCCTGATTGCCCCAGACTGGCCACACCAGCATTGGTACCCCCCTACTGTGCAGCCTGTCACCGGTGCCACCCTGGCACCTACCCCATTTCCCAACCCTCCTCATTTAGCAGGGGGGCAGATCTTGCATCTGCAACTGCAAACCATGAATTTTCCAGCCTGGCTTATTCCTTAAATTCTTCCCCAGTGACCAGCCTAAGCAAGCAGGTACTGAACATCATTCTTGAAGCCAGAAGACCCAGCACAAGGAAATCCTATGCTGATAAGTGGAAAAGGTATTGTTCTTGGATTCAGTCTAAAGGAGAGGACACAGCGTTGCCCTCCTTACCTCTAATCCTGAATTACCTAGCAGACCTACTCCACAGAGGCCTATCCTTCTCCTCCATTAAGATCCATGCCTCTGCCATTTCGGCTCATTGCAACACTGAGCCACCTCTTTTTTTTCTCACCCTCTTATCAAACAGTTCCTGAGAGGGGAAAACAACTTAAGGCCACCAAGGACAGCACACACCCCTGCTTGGGAACTTAACTTTGTATTGGAAAAGCTCACGCTACCCCCATTTGAGCCTGCAGTATCAGCAGAGTTAAAATTCCTCTCTTTGAAAACAGCATTGCTTCTGGCCATCACTTCAACTAAAAGAGTGTCTGAGCTTCAAGCACTGATGGCTGTGGAACTCTTCATTATTTTTTATGCTGACAGGGTTTCCCTCAGGACTAACCCTTCCTTTATGCCTAAAGTGGTGTCCAGTGTGGCTCTCAACCAATCTATTCATTTGCCAACCTTCTTCCCTAATCCTCAAAATAAAGGGGAAAGGATCCTGCACTCCTTGGACGTGCACAGACAGCTCAGATTCTACTTTGATAAGACTAAGCCTTTCAGAAAATCTGACCAGTTACTAGTCATCTTTGCACCAGGGGCAGAGGACAAGGCCATTTCAAAACAAACAGTCTCCAAATGGATAGCACACTGCATCCATTTCTGCTACAAGCACCATGGGAAACCAACTCCTCAGGGGGTCAGAACACATTCCACTAGAGCAACTTCTACCTCTACAGCATTCCTCAGGGGAGTCCCTACCAGGGACATCCTGGAAGCTGCTACCTGGAGTACTGTACACACTTTCACCAAACATTTCCACCTGCCTATCTTTTCCAAATCCAGGGCGGGTTTTGCAACAGCAGTCCTACAGGGCATACTAGCCAGCCCCAACTTTTCTTGACTGCCTCCACCCTTTCTTCAGCTTTGGGAATCAACCCAAGTGTGATGACTGCAACAGTGAAACATGAAGAACATAGTACAGTTGTGTACACTTACCATAAATGTAAATGTTTAAGTGTATTCACTGTTGCAGTCCTGGTTTCCCTCCCTCCAGCCCCCTTGTCTCTCTTTCTCCTCTCTTATGTCTATTACTCACCCCCTTCAGGGGTATTGGTATTTACTTTTTACTGGTGGTGTTTTCCCCACCATAACATAGCTCCCTATTGGGGGGCTCCTGACATTTGGGGAAAGAAAAACTGATGTAATGGCATCGGCTGCCTGTTTATATACCCTGACGACCTGATGTCATTCCTGAAGCGACAGCAACCGATGCAAAAATACTAAGTCTCTGGTATTCGGGCTGACTGAGGGCTACCTGCAGGCAGATAACCCAAGTGTGATGACTGCAACAGTGAATACACTCGAACATCTACATTTATGGTAAGTGTACACAACTGTACTTTTCTGCGGGGGGGGGGGGGGCAGAAAGTACAACACATGAAAATTGTACTCTTAGATTTTTTTTTTTTCCTGGTTGCTTGAGTTCCGGTTAACTGAGAGTTTACTGTAAATGTAGGATTGTCTGTGTCATAAATGATAATTTAATGAAGATATTTCTTGTTAAAAAAAGAAAGAAAGAAATGGGTCCAGTGGGATCAGTGCTGTACCCCAGTTTAGAAATTCAAAATAAAAATAATAATGACCAAAATCACATATTTCAAATTTGTTTCACAAAAACACAGCAGCAGCAAAAGTATTTCTACTTCATTCACTCACATACAAACAGTAGCACACACACATGCCTACACACACTAATCAAACATTAGACTGCTTAAACATGTCCATATAAGAGCATAACAGCATAAGATATTTTTATCCACAGAAAGCCGCCCACCCCCACCAGTAGTTATAGCCACTTTTTGATGGTGTACACACTATTGTTATGAATAACTAAATTATATATACTTTATTGCTAGTATTAGATGAACTACAATAAACTGCCAGGTAACACAGTTTAAATAAAAGAGTATTTATAACAGCTTAAGAAAGATTAATCACCTGATAATATATGCCAAGTCAATAAGCACTATTTCTGCAAAAATAGAAGTTATCTGAGTAATTCTTCATTAAAGAAAACTATTACTAATGCAGGAGCTGCTGCTGTCAAACAAAATTTGCAAATGCAGTGTCTGCTGCCCTTGAAGAATAAATTACCTATGTTGCATGGAAAATTGTATTCTGGTGGAATTGTCACATTTCCTGAACTAAATCAGCTATGTAATACAGGATGGCTAGCAAACAACAAAAGCAACAATGGGTCATAATTACCAGGCATGCAGTTCAGACATACCATTTAACTCTACAGATTTTCGCAGAATTTCTAGATTTTTGCATTGTATTGTTGGTTTTTTCCACATAATATTTGTGGTTTCTGGAAAATTGGTTAGGATTTAAGTCACTAAATAATGCTAACATTTAAGTTTCAGACTTCACATCCTTCAGAAAAATACATGCTAACACAAATCCTACTGTTTGAGCAACATTCTAAGTTTATAAGAGCAATATTTAAAACCTGACCCTATTTTTGGACTTTGTTCTCCTCCCATTACTTAATGTCCCAATTGGACTAGAACACTGTCTGGTAACATAAGTTGCTCAGTGTCACACAGTAGGTAAATTAAGGTGGAAAGATTCAAATCCTTCACCCTTGTCACAGGAAGCAGCTCATTTAGAAGTTAGAACTTTAGTCCTCTGCACTAACTGCCAGAGTGTTTTTAACTAAATGCAGAAATCCTTTACAATCCAGTCTTGTGGAGAAGGCTGTATGCAACAATGACTACATAATGCATGCTGAAGATCACACTGTTCTGATCATTACTCCAAGTAATGCAGACTATATGACCTGACAAAAGTCAACCACTTTGTAGTTGTTGGAAGGTGTGCAAAAGATACTGCAATAATTTATTACTAAAATGCAACATGGTTAAACTTTATTAAAACAACCTAGACGTATTAAATAGTTAATTTATTCTTTATTGCAACAAGTAAACAAACCAATTTGCAGACAATGTAAATGCTGCTGCATATTTGGATCAGCAACCCACAAGTTATACAAAAATATTACTGCACATAGAATACTGTATTGTTTTGGGAGGGGTCTTATATGCATGCAAGACACCTACATCTCATTTTTGACCTCTCTATGTCTTCTCTGTTATCAGGAATAGCTATCCTTCTGACATCACTCAGTACATGTCTGACTCACTTGAATGGCTAATAACACTGTATTGTTGCATCATACACCTTCAGAGTTTACAGATCCAGGATTGTGGGTAAATAACTGATACCAAAATCATGGACTGAAACTAAATGCCAAAAAATATATTATTACATTGTTTGGAAAGTCATCTACCCCAGGGAAATACCATATTGACTATACGTCCCTAAGAGTTGACCCAGTTGTTCGAGATTTGAGAACTTATGTGGACAGTGACCTAACTTTTGACCATGTGTCTGTTGTTGTGAGAAAGTCCTACTGTATTCCACAGCTTATAAACAAAGGGATTGTATCTAGATCTTGGGATGTTTTTATTCCCCTTTAATCAGCCATCATTAGGCCAGTCATTGAATATAATGCCCCCTTAGGGTGTATCTGTCCAGACACATGCAACAACTGGAATGTCCAAAGAGATGACTTACTAATATCATACAAGGCCTAAATCACATGTCTTAAGTGGACTGACTTAAAGCCCTGTCACTATACGTGGTATCACACAGACTGCTAAATGGTGATCTGTGTCTGGCATACAAGGCATCCTCCTACCCAGTACTGATAGAGTTACTTTACATCAGCAAGACAATTGGCAGCTGAAATACTTAGTCTATGGATCTCAACCTCTTCTGCAACATTAACAGAATGGTTTGGAGGGGCAGGTATAATCTCACAGAAAATACTGCTACTCTGGAACAGACTCTCCATCCGTATAAAAAAAAAGTTCATCCCTGTCTTTTTCAAGTGCAGTACAGATCTATAGATGGGAAACATAAAATTAACTCCTGTACTTTTAATGGACAGAGACAATTCCTAAATGATTTATTCCATGCAGTGGTCCCGTCAAATTATCTATGTTATGATGCCTCTTATTCTCATTAGAGATAATGTATGATTATTGACCATGGAATGGGTAAGGCCAATCTTTAACCAAATGGGATAGGTTAATTTGAGCTCAAAAAGGGAAACTGGCTAGGTTTAAAATGGCCCAAAAGTGCAGCTAGCCTAGTTTTTATCTATGAACCTGTAAATGGGGGACTGTGCAAGATAATGAATCAGGCTCCTGCCAGCCATACCAGTATCCCATTACTTGGCTGTCTCCGCCCATTTACCATAACTACTGCTTAAACCTGTCAGCATGCATACTAATGTGTTTCCATATCATTAAAGGAATCTCCTGCCAAGGATAACCCAATGTCCAGCCAGTATAACAAAGCCTTTAGTACTTACAGGTATTGCATGTCACACGTATGCATCCTGTGACAGGTGTTGTACATAAAGGTGGTGTACAGACGTACACATTCAGAACTTCTTTGCCACCAGTTTGAAAACCATCACTGAGCATTGGTCTGATGCCCTTCTGCTGTGCTGGTTATCAAGTCTTGTTTCAGATAAGTGCCCCATTTAGGGTGTCTTCTTATCTTTCTTTTTCTTTAGTGCTATTAAGTTCATATCATCCTGAAAGGGAGAATGTCAGTGTGGGAGGCAGATTCCCCATTAAGAGCTGCATAACCATTATCTTTTCTGTTTGGGTTCTTCCCAGAACCATAAACAGTGTCCTGTCTGCCTGGCTTTTGTCCCTAAGACCCTATGTAGTTGTCTCTCTTCCTTATATATTTACCTCAGAAAACAACATCTTAAGCTGTTGGCTCAGGGTGCTATGGCAGAATCTTCCTATCCCAAGGGTCAGCATTCTACCGCAAAAAAGGCCCCAAAAATTAGGTCTGACATGGCTGCTGTCCATCTTCCCCCAGATGTCTTTCTTGAGGTTAGTGAAAGCCTGGAGGATCATCCGGTGGTTTCATCGGACTCCTCTGCCATGAACTTGTCTGAGGCCGGCATGGATCTGTCTTCTCGGACATACTTGGAAACTTTACAAACATCTGCTTTGGATGTTGAAGGGGAACCTAGGCTGATTATATCTGAGAGACCAAGAAGGATATGATCCTGATCTTAGTCACGTAGTTGATTCCCACTTTGCTTATTGAATATTACCCAGGGTATGACCCTCTGAAGGTGTTTCATTTGGATGCCCCACAGAAAAAGAAACAGAAAATCAAACATATTTCCATGGTAATTAAGGATCCCTAACATGAATGGCAGGGTTATTCAGTGCTTTGATTACTTTAAAGCCTTCTGAAGAGGTGTCTGTGCCTGCCCCTCCCTGGTCTTCCACTCCCCTTAAAAGACCCATAGAACTGGATTCTTCCAATGAAGATCTGGATAGAGGGGAAGAATACCTTGCTTACTCTTCTAAAATTCCTTCCCCCCTTGGACTATGATCCTAAGGAAGAGGCCACTTTTAGTCCAGATTTCCCTCTGGAGGATCTCTCCTTTGAGAATACTATTGTCTGAATAATGGAATTCTTTAAGTGGGATTGTCCTCAAGTTTCTGAAATTCAGAAAAGATATTATGAGCTCCTCCAGATGGAGTCTCCTAGCACATCAGCTGTTCTTCCTGTTCTGGCTGCCCTTCTTGAATACCTTTTCAACAGCTTTTGTGGTTCTTGATTCTTGGCCCTCTGCACCCAAGAAACCTGATAGATTTTGCAAAATGCCTGAGGAATTTAAATTGCTTTATAAATGCCCTTCTGCTGACCCTTCTGTAGTGTCAGTTTCTTCTGACAAGACCTCCCAGTTATTGTCCTCTACCAGATTGCTACCTTCAGATAAAAGTAGCAGGGCTATGGAGAGGTTTGATAAAAAAGTTTATACTGCTGCCACTGTATCTTTTAGTGCTATCAGTTACCAAACTCGTATGACATCTATGTTATGGCCCTCCATTCTCAGGTTCTCAAAGTGGTTTCTGACCTTCCTAACTCCAAGGGGAATGCTTCAGCCCTTTCCCTGTTGGCCTTTACCTTTTTTTTTTACTTTTAATTAAAAAAATAAGTCTCCCGTTTCATGGACTGACATGAAATTTGTGTCAAACCGGAGCCAGTCCATGGACCAGCAGTTGACAAACATTGGCCTATGTCATAAGTGATAATTTGATAAAGATGTTTTTTGTTTAAAAGAAAAACTTTTATAATTTTCCACAGTGACAAGGTTTCCTTGAGAATTAATCCTTCTTTTTATGCATAAAATGGTATCCAAGTTTACTTTAAGCCAAATTATCCATCTCTTCATGTTCTTTCTTGAAAACCAAAATGAGAACGAAAGGATACTTCATACCTTGGAAGTCCACAGACAACTTAGGTCCTATCTTGACAGAACAAAACTTTCAGAGCTACCAGTCAGTTATTGAGTTCTTGTGAAAGTAAGAAGAAGGGACAACCTGCGCTAAGCAAGCTGTTTCCATGTGAATGTCTCTAGCTTTTACCTTTTGTTTTTACCTGCACACCAAAACTATTCCAGGCAAGGTCAAGGCACATTCTACCAGAGCATTGACTTCATCTATGACTTTTTGGAAAAGGTTGGACTCTAGAAGTATTCTAGAAGCTGCAGGCTGGTCCTCTGTAAATAGTTTTACAATGCACTACAAGTTAGATTCCTTTGACAAGGTCTAGGTCAAGCTTTGCTAGAACCATTCTCCAGAGGCTTCTGGACCTTTTTACTTTCACCTCTGAGTGCTGAGCTGTGATAATCTACTGATAGTGCATAGACTACTGCAGCAGTGATCAGTATGAAGAGCATAGTACAGATCAGTATGAATAGCATAGTACAGTTATGTAAGCAAAGTTATTGTAACAGTAGATGTTCAAATAGTCACTGCTGCAGTAGGCACTCAGGCTGCCCACCCCCCTTGGTTTTTGATTTTTGTTTTTTTATGCCAGGGTGCGGATATTTATTTTTTGTTCATGGCAATGTCATCTGAAGGTTTGGAGTCCATCTCTCAGTTGTCATGAAATCTCTGAAGGGAGTGGCACTACAAACCTCGCATTTTTATTCAGCTAAATGTTTGGGTGTGTTTAATGTGTTCTGAAGCTTTGGAAGCTGACCGGCTGATATCCTATGCAAGATATAATCTATATTGCTTAAGCTACTGCAGCAGTGATCATTCGAACATCTATTGTTATGGTACGTTTACTTAGAGGGCTGTACTTTCTACATTATCTGTGTCAGTTATTATCTTCTTGCCTTTCTTAACCTTTTTATCCAGATTCACCTCACGACCATCTTTACCTTTCTACCCATAGTTCCCCCTTTCTACCCTGCCTTACGTGAAACATTTTTTGAAAGGGGTTTTACATATTTATTTCTCCTAGAGGACAGGTGGCTCCTTCTTGGTATCTTCATTTTGTATTGGAAAAAACTTACACCTGTTCCTTTTAAACCTGCTCATCAGGCTGATTGGAAGTGCTTGTCTTGGAAAACAGTGTTACTTGTTGCTCTCACTTCTACAAAAAGGGTGCCTGAGTTGCATCCTCTTATGGTGATTCAGCCCTAGGTGATCTTTCGCAAAGATAGGGTAACTTTCAGAACCAATCCTTCCTTCATCCCTAAATTTGTTTGAGAGTGTACATTGACCCAGGCTTCATGTTCTTGTTTTCTTTCCAGAACCAAAAAATAAAGATGTAAGAATTCTACATGCTCTGGGTGTTCACAGCCAACTGAAAACCTCCAGGAATTGTAATTATCGGTTTATCTCCTATAAAGATAACAAAAAGGGAAATCAGTGTCAATACATTTTCCAAATCATTGTCTAATGCTAATGCTTATCGTTATTCTCATCTTATTAAGACATTTCCAAGCAAAGCCACAACTTGTTCTCCAAGGACTATGGCTTTTTGGAAAGAGATGGACTCTAAAGAGTCAGCAGCTTAGTTTTCTGTGCATGTTTTTTGTCTGTTGGGAGAGTGGCCTAATAGTTAAGGTGTTTGCCTTACAAGCACAAGGTGCAGGGTTTGAGTGTCACAAGGGATAATTGCCTAGGCTTCAAATGGCTCGCAAGGGCAGTTAGCTTAGTATGAATCTATGAAATCTATGAAAATCTACATTTACCAAACACTAAAAGCTGTATTCTCTCTTTCACTCTCTTCCTCTGTAGGTCCAGAACAGGCTTTGTTAAGGCTGTTCTGCAAAGGATCCTGTACTGAGATCCTTCGTCCTCCTCCTTTTCCTTCTAAGCTGTGGTATTCATCTCGTATAGCTAAGGCTACTGCAGCAGTGATTTATTGATAAACATTGTGCAAGTAAACTTACCATATCATTTGGTGTTCAAACTGATCACTGTTGAAGTAAGAGCACCTCTTACATCCCATCTTCTCAACATCCCTCTTCTTTTTATTGTTTTTTACTGCCAGGGGTAGTTTTTATTTATTTATGTTTATTTTTTATGATTCCTTCCTTTTCCTCGCACATATCTCTCTGGCAGGGCTGTAGCTTCTCTTGTTTTGAACCAAGAAACCTCTGAGATTTTGACACCCTAACCAATGTCTATACCATGCTCCTCAAACTTTTTAGTGGTTAGGGCATGTGGAAGGTGACCTAAAGCTTTGGAAACTGGCCAGTTGTCTGATCCTAGGCAAGATACGTTCCATATAACTTAGGCTATTGCAGCTATGGTCTGCTTGAACATCTACTGTTATTTTTAAGTTTATTTACACAATTGTACTTTCTTCCCATTCAAGAACTAGAAACTCTACGTCCATTGCTAATTTTAGCCTCACTGACTAAAACAGTAAAGTTAAACTTAGGGCAAAACTGCAGTCTTTTTTGTCAGTATTGTCTGCAGGGCATATTCATTTTGATAATGCATCTTATTACGAGCAGCTGGATGATATGTCACTTAAAGGAAAACTCCATCCTGTCATCCCCTGTCATACCTCATTCTCATCTCATCCAGGTATTTTATTCTCATTAATAAAAGCTGTATTTCCATTTGTTAACTGGGTTGGGGAGCTAGACCAAGAACCCTTTACAGACATGGTACAGGCCATGGCACCATTAGAGTAGAACATCAAATAAATGTAATAGAATTATGTTAGAATACCAAGTTTGTATAACAAATGATCACAAACATCAGTTAATATATGGATACAAAAATCAGGCAAAATACAAAGTAATAGTTCATTTTTATGAGTTATTATAATATATATTTTATAACTTCGTAAGACACTCTACACTCAAAGATTACAGAGATCCATCAGTGTGTAAGAGTAAAGTCAGCATATTAAATGATAGGAAGTTCATTACTGCAGTTTTATTACAATATGCATTACTACATTTGAGCATTTTAGTTTGTATAATTTATTGTATGAGATCATTCACTGGCATCCAGGACGATAGCATTGTCTGGTTACTGTACTTTTAGCATATCAAATTAGCCACTGTCACTTTAAGAGATATGCAGTTCCATGCTGCCTTCAGAGGTTCACTTGTTAGCTTTCTAAATGTTACCATATTGCTTTCATCATTAATGGACTGTTGTTAAGGGGTTCCATGTAACAGGTGCAGTTTCATTGCTGTCATTTTCACCTGTCACTTCTCTAAAGGGGAGATCTTTATAGTTTTATTGCTTTCTTATTTTTTCTTGGTGTATAATGTGTCACAGTTGCTGTTAATTATTTTAGCAAGTGGACAATGTCCCAGAAATTACCAATTGAAAATAAGGGAATTTAATAATAGGGTAGCTTATGCAGTGATTGAAAACCAGCTGACTTGTAGTATTGAGAAGCAGTGGTGCTAGCTTGAATAGGAAAGTCTCCTAAACCTGCGAGTTTTACTTAATATAGTCTGTAGCAGGACAGTGTTCTGGGAGTGTCCAGGGTTATAAGAAAAAAGTGTGTTTTCTTGCCTGGACTCAAGATTCCTTCTGTTGCTTTTCCAGAATCATAAGGTAGAATTGCCGGGTCTATATCAGAACATCGAAAGTTCATACTTTTGAATGTTCTTACATTGACCCCTATTCAGCGAATGCTGAAAATAGCGAAACGACAGATAACCAAATTTTTCTTAGGGAAAGAATTTGGTTGTCCGTTTCTGTCGTTTCGTTATTTTCAGCGCTGTGGTGGAAAGTTACGGGTCAGGTTCAGGTAAGTGTGCGACTGGGAGTGGGTTAGGTGAGTTAGGGTTAGGGTGCAAGGGAGTTATGTGAGTGATTGTGTGGACATGAGGGTTAGGGCGGGTTAGGTGAGTTAGGGTTAGTGCGCGGGTAAGGTGAGTGTGTGATAGTGATGGACCTTAGGGTTAGGGTTAAGGTAAGTGGATAGTTAGTGGTGTTTGTACAGTTTAGTGTAGGGTTAGCTGTAAGATTTTAGGTGTATGCGTGTGGATTGCTGTTTGTTTGGTGTGCTTGTGTTGTGTGTATGTGCTTTGGAACAACGAATATTTTCCCTAGGAAAAAATTCGCTGTTCTGAATGTTCGATGTTGTCAGCATTCGCTGATTAGGGGTTGATGTAAGAACATTCGAAAATGTGAACTTTCGGTGTTCTGATAAAGACCCAGAATTGCCAGTTTATAGCTTGCTCTCAGTTGTTTCCACTGCTTATCTGTACAAAGCTAAGTGTGGGTCCTAGAGTTAAGAGAAGGTTTAAACCAGCCTCCTAAATATTTATACTGTTTGACTAATTCCACTGATTTATTAGGAGGATCAGTTACTGTTTTGTTGTAAGGCCAGATAAATATGTTAGAATAATGCCTTTGGAATATATATATTTTTTTGCTTGTTTTTGCACTTCTGAGAAAAAATTAGGTTGTCAATATAGATTGTTAAATTTATTTTTAGAAAGCCATCTGTCCATTTTTTTATGGACGAGCCTAGCTCTTTCACATAGAGAGATAAAGACCTCAGACAACTTGAGTTTGACTAGCTGCTTGAATGTTCTAAGAGTCAGTCAGGAGAGATGGAGTGAGCAGCAGATGCGGGCTCACACATCCTGGAGTGAATGAATGATAATTTATTAGGTCTGGCCAATCTCCACCATGCATTTGGAGGCCTGCAGGCAGTGAATAAGGCCATAGACCAGGGACATGAGCTTCTTCCAACCAAGATGGTGATGGCCACCAGCTACAGCATATGGTTGAAAGAAGATACATGTTGTAGGAGGACATAGCTGGGCTTTCTTGGTGATGCGAGTACTTATTTCAGCCATCAGAGGATGGGATGGGTTTAGGCTCATAAGTGGAAAAAGCTTTGATGTTTGTCAGAACATTGGGTCTGCAATCAGCTCTCACCTCTCAAGGAACACATGAGGAAGGAACAGTTCTTACCCTGAGGGGAATGAATGGGCCAATAGACCACAGGGATCTCATGGCTGGCAGGCAACTGGGGACAAAAGCAATGTATTATTAAAGAGGGAAAAAAGAAGGGTGCCCAGTACAGAACTCTGTACTACCCCTTTTCTGAATTGTTGTTCTTCTGAGATAACTTTAACAGTTAGAGCTAACAGTTTTACTTGACTAAGTAGTAACTGAAGAGTAATAAAGCATTAATTATGTCGTAAAGGACAATACCAGCTAAATGTCATATTTTTCTTATCATAAATTATTTTATTCCCCCTTTAGTGCAACCAAAAATGCCATATATAAAGAAAACATTCAAGTAGGAAGCCTTATCTCTGCACTGCAGTTTGACTTTTTGTGCAGTTTATATTACTTTGTTTTGGTGTTTGTCACATTATCTGTAGCATCATGTATGCTAAGAGATAGATAGAGCTCAGACTTTTATAATCGTAAAACTAATTAATTTAATGGGTCACTAAATCAACCTGAGGGTTCAATTAAGAAGTTCAAAGCTTGGGACCGACATTAGTCTTTTTATGAATATAAGCAGTCACAGATTACCAATGTTAACATAATTAGAAAATATAAATTGAAACTATGAACTACAGTTCAAAATATGAACAAAATTACTAAATAAGCTTCTCTTTAAAGCCTAACATTCCACCATAACTTTAAAATGTCATGTAAGAAATGGCTGCTAATAGAAATCAAAGGCTGTCATTGCAAAAGAAAATCTTACCAGAGGCAGTTATAATGGTAGAAATCAATGTATTGTTAATGGAAGCCACTAGAGAAGTATCACAGTAAATGTTCTTCCCTTCTCAGTGCAGTCTTTCTCTAAATTCTTGGCATACTATTGCGTATGTTGGCAATCTATTTAAGTAATGGTGTATGATGGTTATGGTACACCATTCATAAATGATACAGTAGTATGTGATGGCACACACGAGTATGTTCATGGCTGGCACACCTGACTGCAGTGTTGAATTATGTGATTGTGCACAGGTGCTACAAGCCAGCTACACAGGGTTTTGAGACTGCATGCTGCAATACCCTTCTACTGGATGTATTCATTTGCTTGTAGACACACAGCCTTATAGTTCTACCTCTACCACACTGTTTTTTCTCTGTACTGTACTGTACGTGTGAAGTTCCCAGTAGACAAACATGTCAGGACTTCAAAGATGCATGAGTGCATCAAGTATAATCTGCATCAACAAAATATGTTCAAAACAAGAAAAGGTAAACAATAGTAAATAAACTGTATAAAATGTGTCTGGTATTGAACTTCCAGTCATTATACCACAGACTTTAAACAGCAATTGTAAAACATGTTTGTGTTCGTGTGTACACGCGCACACACACACACACACACACACACACACACACACACACACACACACACACACACACACACACACACACACACACACACACACACAAAGTCCATGCCAGCACACTGAAAAGTAATATGCTTCAATTCATAGTACTGAGTGTACAATGTTAACATGCTGAAATCAAAATATCTACTCCCATATATGTGCAGACAGCTAGACTTGCCCTACCACCACCACAGTACCCGTGCTGGTGCTCATTGCCGATTTTCACAACAGAGGAATGATATTGCTTGTTTACTGGCTGTGTACTGCAGCAGAGTATGTATGTAGTATGTGTATGCTATTAGTAAGTATTTTGAGTTCAACACTGTAAAATGTCAGCATTTTCATATTTTAGTATTTTGCGTTTATGAATGTAGGAGTGCTTGTGCAAATGTTAGAGGGTTGGAGTAAGGGCTAAGTTAGAGTATAGATGTAATGTGTGTGTTTATATGTCTTGTATATGTTCCTTGTCAGAGATATCACATGTTGTGGTACTGTTACATGAAGGGTTTTCTAAGTTAAGGTGTTGGTTTGGCTTAGGGACAGGGGCACGGTTAGGGTTAGCTGTTAATTAATATGGTGGAGTGGGATGTGACACAAGTTCAATCAAAGTGAAGTAACTGCCTTGTCATATTTTTTTCTTTGTTAGTATGTGGTATTAAAAGGACTGCATTTTGCTAAATTCCAGGAATTATGGCTGGAATTCCTTTTAGTACAAAAGCTGGTGACTGTGATATAAAATATTGCTTTATGAGTTAATTCCTCTGTGAAAAGTCTGAGGTGTATTACAGTATGCATAATTATTCATACACAAATATATAGATATTGGGAGAGAAGATTATGATCGGCTCACCAGTAATAACCCGCTTTTTATGTGTTTGAGAAATTGATGCCAAGAAATTCACCTTGAAGGACACATTATGGGTACAGACAGCAGGCAGAAACAAATCTTTTGCACTGCTGCTGTCATTTGCTACTCAGTGCAGGCAGATTTAACTGCTGAGCAGTAGACCCGACCTTAACAATTTAAGTGGGGAGTACTTAATAGTTGTTAAGGTTAGGTCATGCACTACTGTGGTGCTTAACTGCTTTGTTTTTTTCTGAATATTAGAGCGTGCTCATTGTGCTGCATGCACTACATGTATATTATGTGTATGTGTGTGTGTTTGACTTTACCATATATATCTTTTATTTGCAAGTGACCATAGAATGGAGGTAGGCATGGCACAAGCAATCAAGTATTTATGTGCAAGATCACTCTTTCCCCTGTGTTGCATGCATGCACACACATATATATGTATGTGTGTGTGTATATATATATATATATATATATATATATATATATATATATATATATATATGGTAATACTTTTGAGTGGAATGCTCAAAATTTGGCATCTATTTGATCGATACATTTTGGTCAACAGAGAAACAGATGGTTGACAGGTGTGTGAGACTGACAATCCCCAGGTAGGGGAATATTCCCTTTCCCTGAGGAATGTACGATCTTGCAGATAGGGGGTGTGGGAGATGCAGGGATATTGCACCACTGCAAAAAACACTTGCTTTTTATTTTGCATGCTCCAAGGTTAATCCTTGGAGCATGCACAATAGCCTGTCGATGTTTCACGTCAATATTTTATCTGCTCGATGTAGAGTACTACATCATGTGTGGGAAAAAAAACTTGCCTTTGGGGTATTTTGCATGTGAAAATAGTTTTTCAATGAGTTTGTATTCAGTATAATTTTGTTTGAGAGGTTTGAGAATGATTGGTATTTTTATAATTATTTACATGTACATATATATGTAAAGATGCATATACATATAAATATGGATATAAAGAAAGAGATCAATTTTCAAGAAATGTATTTAATACTTATTTTTGTTCATTGAAAGGACATGGCGGCTTTTAAAATAGCAGCATTACAGAAATCGTTGGATGACAGTGTGCCTTCATCAGAGCTGGAACAAGCTAATAAACAGTACAATGAGCTGACTGCCAAATACAGAGACCTTCTTCAAAAAGACAATATGCTTGTCCAAAGAGCCACTCACTTAGAACATCTGGAGGTAAGCTGTCAACAGTAACCCAAATAAATGGTATACACTTCCTTTTTAATACACCTGTTTGTTGTTCATCTTACGTGTTTCATTTTTTTTTTTTAATGTTATCGAAGCATAGATTCCCTTTTCTTTTTCATTTACTTTCATATTTGACTATAAGGTTGGATGCGGACACTCCTAGAAGCTTTGTCATCCATTCCATGCTTACCATAGACAAACTAAAAAGCTTCGTTCAGTATAAGTTCATGTTTTGTACTGGCTACCTTAATTATTTAGGGATGTAGCAGTCAGGGGATAGAGCCTGGATGTTGAGCAAAGGACAGCATATGAAAACAGAGCTGCAGTGGTAACAAGTATAGCAGTAGTGTGCTAACATGTGGCTCTGGAACAGCAAACCTGACCGAAGTAAAGGATCTCAGAACTAAGGACTGGTAGCATATTGTGTGGGTGTGTGCCCCTGACTGCAGTGCAGCAGCACAGTTGGAATTAATGGCAGGCCTCCAGAAGGACACTACTACTTTATTACAGTGGCCAACAGATAGACTAGTGTGGGTATACACAGCAGCTTAGCAACCCCTTTCATTTTATAAATAACAAGGAAATGATGTATAAGGGGAAAGTAGGAACGGGGAGAAGAGCAAGCAGAGATAAACACTTAAGTATAACAGTAAGGCATGAATGGGTGTGGGGTAGAAAGGGTATTTTATTGTTGGATATGGCCTTTTGTAATTTTTATAGTTCAAGTTTGAGTATATTTAAGTGCTTGAGTCCAAACACTGTATAAAAATTGCAAACGGGAAACCATAAAACAATGAAAATAATTAAAATGTTAATCAATTAACTGTAAGTAAGATTAAACAAGTCCAGTTTTAAAGCACTTTTAAAACTAGCCAAGTGTGCCATGCAACCCACTAGGTAAAAGATTCCACAAAAGTAAGACCTTGGTATCTAAATGAACAACAATCTGAAGAGTCAAGGTTGTAAGATGGAATGGTCAAAAGGTTGAGGAAGCTGGAACATAGGGTACCTAAAGGTTCACATCTCTATAGGAGATCCTTTAGATAAGGTGGGCCAAGTTTGTGAAGGAAAAGGTGTACCAAAATAAGAATTTTGTAAGTAATGCAATGTTTAATTAGTAGCCATTGTAAATTCTGAAGAGTAGGTGTAATGTGACGATGTTTTCTAGTGCCAGCAAGCAACTGAGAGCCAGAATTTTGCACATGTTGAAGACTTGCAGTATCAGAGTCAGGTAGACCAAAAGGTAAAGCTTTGCAGTAGTCCAGGTGAAAAGGTTTATGGGTGTGGACTACTGTATGGAGATTATTGGGAGGAGTAAGGTGCTTGGCCTGGGTGATATTCAGGAAATGGAGAAATAAGATCATTTGATGACAGCTGAAATATGGTCCTTAAGCTTCAGCCTAACTTCATGAATCACTCTAAGATCTCACACCTTAGACACAAATTTAAGTTTGCCATCACAACAAGTAATATTAGGTGACAAAACAGGAAGGGAGGAGTTTCTCAGGATAGCATGAATTACCATGTGTTGAACGTCTGCCTATTACTGACTATCCAGTCATGGAAAAGTTCCATCTTGTAAGAAAGGGAAGTAAGAGCAGACACAGAGTCTAGAAAAAGTGAGAAGAGCACCTGTGTGTCATCAGTGTAGCAATATATGGTAATCCTTTCGAATGGATAACATCTGCTAGAGACAATAAGTAGATAGCAGGAATAGTTGGACCAATAATACAGTTCTTTGGTACCCCACAGTCCAGAGGGTAAGCAGAGGAGGAATTTCCCCCTGAAACTACACTTTGCGCATGCCCTGATAAATAAGATGCAAATCAATCCAGGACACTACCAGAGAGGCCACAGTAAATGCTATAAAAAAAGAGTATGGTCCACTAAATCAAATGCATATGAGAAATGAAGGAGGAGAAAAACAGAATAATGATGCTGATCTTTCACAACAAGGAGATTGTTAAAATCTCTGGTAACAACTGTCTCATTGTTGTACCAGACCCAAAAGTCAGACTGGAATGGATTGACAGTGGCCTGATTACTTGTTGAGCAATAAATGATAAGACACCCAAATGATGGGTCAAGATTTAGCATATTCAAATGAGTTGGTACATCCAGTCTTAGTTTAACTACATTTTAAAGTATCACAGTGAATAAGAGCAACCCCACTCTCAGGATGAACAGATCTATCAAAGTGAAAAATTGTATAACCTGAGGAAAAGAAGAGTTGGTGGAAAAGGTAATGAGGGAGGGCTGGGGTTGAGTTAGAGGGAGAAGAGTAGGTAGCAGAGGCATACAGAGTCACAGGCAGAAGTAGTATACACAAAAGGTGAGGAAGACAATGGGTGGACACACATTAACAGGGGGTGGGCAGTTGGTGATCAGGATGGTTGTACAATGAATAAAGAATGAAAAATGACACATAAGGGAGGAAACACACTACTATGGGTATGGGTGAGTCTTCTGACAGTGTTGGCTGCCAGGCTAACCCAGAAGGCAACAAAACCAGCCATCACTCTTAGCAGTGGCCAGTGTCATGAACCAGTTGCTCCTGTCGATTCCTGATGAGTGGGGCTTGCTCAGCATGTGACTTCACCCGTTATGTTGGAAGGTGCTTCATTTTACCAGGATGAGCATCCATTTGCCATTGGACCTCTACAGTGGCCAGCCTCCTCAGCTGAAGCCGGAGTACCAGTGGAGATGTCTGTGGACAAACTTCAGAAGAGGATCCTTCTCCTGAGAGTCAGAGACAGTGAACACCATTAACCCCCTGCAGATCATCTCTAGCAGAGGGGCCACTGTAATCCTCCTTAGAGACAGAACTGGTGAGCACTGGTGACTCAATACCAGATGAGGTGGATAATAGAGACCAAGGTCAGTATGGCACCTCCTCCTTGTCTTCCACAGCTGCAACTGCAGAAGGATGAAACAGTGGGGAAAAAAATGATCACACACTGACATGATACAAACACAGTTTCATTTGTACAGTGGACTGGCACAGAACATACACACTCAAAACTCAATGCCCAGAGAGGTACTTCCACCTTCTGTTTGACCCAGCCATACTAAGGCAGTGCTCCTCAGCAGTTGCAAAACAAAGCAAGTAGTGTTAAGATTAAACAGTATATGTTTGCAGTGGACCTCTTGCTCACTCCCTTGAAGCACTGCCTTCTGTTGGGGAAGCAGGTCAGGGTGGTGCCATCTGATGTTATCATAATGATGATAACACTCCTTTCCAGAATAAGTGATGACACGGGCATTGCTCAGGGCCTCTGCCAGCTCATCTCAGGCATACACCTTATTCAAGAGGTCATCATAGGGGCCCAAAAAAGAGGTTCTTAAAATCCTTGTGCAGGAAATACAGGAAAATGTTGCTCTCCCAGGCATCAAGCAGGAGCACTGCTTTTCCCATCCCAGAAGTAGGTATGGCTGCACAGTATGTCCCATCTTGGAACAATACGATAACCCTGTGTGCACAGACATATATTTGTGAATCCTGTGTCACGTAACTTAATGTTGCACTGCAACATCCTGTGTGCATACACATAACATATTTCATGAGTCATGAGCAGTTGCAACTGACTCCTTAATGAGAAGATCTGGCTGGTTATGTTCTCAGAATTTACCTCTTGATTTTTAATATGAGCTCCTGAATACTTATCTGGATAAAGTCTTTTTTTGTTTGTTAAACAAGAAACATCTTTATTAAATTATCACGTATGACATAGGAATCCTAGATTTATATAAATGAAAACAAACCATACTGATATAATTTTAGTTGCAAGCATTATATATCGTAGACCATATTGACATAATTTTAGTTGCAAGCATTATACATCTCTTATAATCTACCATCTCATTGTCAGTCAAAGATTACATAGCTCATTTAAATCCTGCCTTCTTTTAAAACTCATTCCTTCCCTGTATGTATTGTTCCCACACTTCTCATATTTTCTATGTAATTTGCTCCTTTCCTTTTCTAAAGATCCCAATTCCAGGTGTTTTATCTCTGTTACTATATTCACTACTTCTAGTACAGTTGTTTTAGACTTTGAGTTCCATTTTCACGTGATTGTTTTTTTGGCAGCCGCCATAAATAGACTCTGCAAGGCCATACTGTGTCTAGGCAGTTCCGATTCTATATTATAGCTGAGAAAAATCATTTTCCTAGGTACACCAATTTTGCCTACCCAGAATCTCTGATAGAGTAATCTGCAGGGAATAATGTCAGACCTGGCCCCATCCCCATGCTGTGTTATACCACCCCTTCTCTCCTTTCATCCTTATCTCTGCCACTACTGTATGGAGACGGTCAGACCTGGCCCCATCCCCATGCTATGTTATACCACCCCTTCTCTTCTTTCCTCCTTATCTCTGCCACTACTGTATGGAGACTATGTCAGACCTGGCCCCATCACCATGCTGTGTTATACCACTATGTCAGACCTGGTAAAATGTATTTTCAATGTGTTGGGCCAGATCTAACATCTGCTGACTACAGAAGTAATGCAAACCAGGGCTAGTAATATCCTACTATAACAGAGTATGGCCTTCCAATCATTTCTTTGCTGTCATCACATAACTCAATGCCAAAAAAAGGAGAGCATAAATCTAGTCCCCCCCACACCAAGCCATTCCATAGTCTGATTACTTGGCTAGTTCTCCATTTCTCCCCACTGCCATAAACAGAAACTCTCAGTGTGCATACTTTCTGCTTTACCTCTACAATGATTACAGATACTTGTATTTTATTAAAAACTTTTACTTCAAATTTTGTAGCACAAACACTAACAGACATTTGCTAAACAAAGTAATACAGTCTCACAACGAGAACAGACTTGGCATTACAACTTCTATGCTTTTGAAACTTACATTCTCTGGAACGGCACAAACTCACATTGAAAGAAAATGCATCTGGCCATTGGCATGTTATGTTTGCCTTTGAGCTGTTTTCAAACCATCAGCCTCTTGCACACATTATTCACTAAGCGGTTTCCTGTCTGTAGCGACACTGAAAAGACTACAATTTTGTACAAAAGGCCAAAACTGCTTATGGGATAGTGCACATTCCCAAAACGCAGGTGTGCAGTAGAAGAAACCCACCATAATACTGAGCTGAAAACAATGACAGTATGCAGCACAAACATTTCAAATGTCCCTCCTCACCAAGTGTTTCTGATCCTGTAACATAAAGTGAACGTCACAGTCAAGTAAATCACAATCTAAGTAAATAGAACAAAACTCAGAAAGCTGTTCGCTTCTGATGTAACAATGAAGACGCCAGCATGAAGCCAAACAAAAAGAAATAACATACAAAGTTTTACCCACTGTTAGTTGCACATGGATAATCTGATGCTTCGTGCTGTGCCAACAACCTGGAGGTGTGGGTATCTGACAAATATTGATACTCCCCCTCCTTTTGTGGTTTGGTCCAAGTTTTGGGGCCGAAAAGCATGGTATGAGGTATAATCTGGTAGTGCTGGGGTGCTCTCGGGAGCCTTGAACCAGGTTTCTGTTACTGCACAGATATCGATGTTCTCCATGTTATGGAGAGTTTCGAGTGCATGCATCTTGAGGTTTAGACTTCTGGCATTGAGTAGCATTACTCTTAGTTTCTTATCCCTTGTGATACCTACGGAGGTGGGTTTGTCTTTTGACCCTTGCCTAAAAAAGCCACTATGGGGGTAGCAAGAGCCTTTGCCACAGGCCTGCCTTTTTCCTCTGGACTACTACATCCTGTGATTGACTGACTCTCTGCCCCCTCACGCCCTATCCATTTTACTTGTCACCTGTCAATCTACTGAGGCACTACTCAGTCTCTGTTCATCTGGGCATCAGTCAAGGCTTTTCCTTCTACACCACCAATTGCTCATTGGACACCTCTCATTTGCATGTTGTGAGGCCTTTTGCCTCAAGTACATTCACTCACCTGCTTATAACAGAAAAGATCACGGATGCATAAATGGCAGCATGCAAGCTGTTAATAACAAATCCATCTTAATATTTTTTCCCAAAGCAAGTTATGTTTCAATAATTATGTGTTTTAAATGAGGCATACTACATGCACTCCCTCCCCCCAAATTGGTAGGTCTTTATCAGACAAGCAATTCATTCCATATGGTCAGATAACATAAATAAAAAGTTACATTTTCCATAAGTCACTTTAGAAGTTAAATTAAAATAAAAATGATATTGAAACAAATAAATGAAAAAGGGCACATATACTGACATGGGTCAACTTTCATTCACTGAAAACGCATTTCATGAATTGCTTTGGACACCTTTTAGCGTTGGATTTATTCTCATTGTTGCTGTTACCCAGACTATTTTTTACTATGACAAGTTTGCCAAAATCCCCAAAATAACGATAGACTGCGACATGAAACACTGTAGTTTACGTATAACAAGGCTCATAACCCCAAGATGTGGCTTAAGTTTACTTTCATATAGAAACTCGGATAGAAAAGAAAAAACAGTGGTCTTACAAATATTAATAAAATACTAACATATACTGCAGAACCTGCATCTCCACGTTTGCGCACAGCAAAAGAAAACAGTAATCAATATTCAAATTAGCATTTATATAGGCATGCTTTCATAAGGTAAATAAGCATGTACCTGTTCCAAATGTTCATAGGTTTATACTAGGCTATCTGCCCTAAGGCATTTATAAGCCTAGCCCAGAGTTGTGTGGCTTACGCCACCCCTTATGTTAAAAAATACTGTGCCCATTACTTTGTTGTGCCTCTGTCCAGCAGTGACACAGAGATGATTCCCGGGGTAAACCTACGATCTCCCATCCACCGGTCAAGATTTCTCTTGAACAGAGCCAGCGAGGTGCTCTGCCTCACATGGACCAGGATTTTATTCCACAACATAGGGAGTCTCTGGGTGACAAATCTATCCCTCCAGCATGTCCTATTTATATCCATGCTAAGGTTTAAGTCGCTTGCTCTAGTGGATCTGGTAGATTTGGATTTTTTGAGGTGGAGCATGTCCATTAATTCCAGGTTGGACATGGCCTTGTATGTCAGGCACAGGTCACCTCTGAGCAGGCGGTATGCGACTGAATAGAGCTGGAGTTTCTTCAGTCTGGCAGCATATGACAGATTTTGGAGTCCCTTTATCCTTTTGGGGTCTCTCCAATTGCTGCAGGTGTCTGGTGAGATACATCCCGAATGGGGCATTGTAGTCTATGATTGGTCTGATAAGTGAAGAGTACAGGGGAACAATGACCTCACTTGATCTGGATGTGAATCCCTTCATGATCAGGTGGGCAATGTAGAAGGTTTTTCTAACCACTTTCTAACCACTAAGCACAGACATCGATGTTCTCCATACTGAGAAGGGCCTCAAGTGCGTGCATTTTGAGATTTAGACTTCTGGCATTGAGCAGCATTACCCTTAGTTTCTTCCCATTTTTATTTTCTAGGGTGGTAGGTTTAGAATTTGAGCCTTGCCTAAAAAAGGCACTATGGGGGTGGCAAGAGCCTTAGCCAATAACCGGAATCCCAGGGGTGACAGGAGCAAGCAGTCCCTTGCGAAGCAGCGTGGCTTGTCAAGCATGTCAACCCAGGCAGACAGACACTGGATCCCCTTTGAATGACACCAGAAATTAAGCCAATTGTTAAAGCTGATCATCTTGGTGAAGGAAGGATGCTGCTCAGGGTCAGGGTCATACCTGCCTGGGCTACATAATCAGAGAGCTCCTCTATGTCTCTTTTCATGTAGTCCAGGGAGGTACGTCTCAGGTCGTTCACACCAGCATGGACAATGACTGTCATATTTGTACTTGCTGTGGAGTGACCCGAGTGCTTGTGTTATGTGGCGGATTCTAGCGCCCGATAGGCAGCTTACTGTGACCCTCTCCTTGTTCAGCCTGGAACATTAAGAGATGGAACATTAAGAGCTATACTCGCCTACCTCCTTCTCAGACTCATTTTCTCTGCTCATTTTTCCTACAGAATTTACAAATAGCTTATTTATTTAATTCATTTATTTTCTCAAGGACATAATTTAAAAGCTCAAACTAATGAGAATGGTTTTAAAACCCTGACTCAAAGGATAAAAAATGTATACTACCATAGGAGCAACTGAAATGCACTGGTGTAAAAATCAAACCCCACAATGACTTGGTGCCTCACCTGAATAATATACAGACAAAATTAGTATAGGTTTTTTTCATTGTACCATTTTTCTCACAATCAATCACTGAACACAGATTACAAACAATTTGACATGAAACCTTTAACCACAGTATACTGACATGCAACCACCTGCCTATGTTCGACATACTTTGTGCGGTGACACTAAGCTCAGTAGTCCAAAAATTTTTTCTAATCTACACAGCACAGAATTTTACCAAGTTAGTCTGGCCACATGAAGAAAGACATCACAGTACGGTTATCCTTTTAAACCACATTCGGTTAAGCAGCCACAATGGTATCTCATGGCTGCATGACTTTTAGTGTGAGTGTGCTAGTAACTGTATTTTGTTTCTTTTTTTTTTGATTCTTCACTTCAGGTTGACACTGAATATTACCAAGGAAATTAATCTAGCTAGACCTCTGGTGTACAGGAGGTGGTCTGGTGATGTGAGACTATATGCCTGAAATTCAGTATCTAGTAAAAAGAATGAAAACAAAACAAACAAAGTAGCTCCAGTAAGCCACAAGTTCAAAAGAAACTGGAACCAAAATAGTAAAATAGCGTTTTCGCTCCTGCAAAAGCAGAAGCTTCATCAGCATACAAAGAGCACAAGCTCACAAATTTTTAAAACCTTCACTAGTGACCAGTTGTTGATGTAACTTCCTGTTAATGAACACAAAGTGCAATTAAAGCAAAATGCCAACCATACATAAAAAATATTAAAAAGTATATGTTAAAAAGTTCTAAAAACTGTGTATGTGGGTATAATGCAAGCAAGTAAATAAACTCAATTACGTAACAGCCATACCTGTATAAATACAGGTAAGCAAACAGCAACAGGTCCCCCAAAAACATATATAGCCATATGTAACATTACACTAGCCACAGTAACAACAAATACGAGTCCCAGACATCAGATGAAATAATAAAAAGTGCAATGAAGCACTACTAAAAAACTGTAAATTAAGATACCTCAATCATTCCTTTCTGGGGTAAACAAGGGACACAAAAATTGTCGAAATTCAGTATCTGATAGCATTCATTCTGTGAACCCCTGGAAAATTTCTGACTAATGTCTCTTGAGTAATTATAATTAGTAAATAACGCCAAATACCGGTTGCTGGCAATACGCCTCATTGGAACCACGTAAGCAAACAAATAATCCAAGTATCGTTATAACATAAAAGGTCCTCTGCACACGCTGTATCCACAAATAACGCCAACGGAAGGAAAATCTTCTTTATTGGATTTATTTATCCACTAGTGGATTTATATGGTTTTTATGTCAGTCTTGTTTTTGAAATTTGTTCCAATAAAGAAGATTTTCCTTCCGTTGGCGTTATTGTCAGCAACCGATATTTGGCGTTATTTGTTTTGTGGTGTTTACACTTTTACTAATTATAATTAGTAACGTTAATCCTGTTTAGATTTAAGCCCATAACTTGTTTTCCGTCATACAATCAGGGCCGGCCTTAGCTGAAATGGCACCCTAGGCGAAGTAGTGCTCCGGCACCCCCTTACGCCCTACCCACAACATACTCACAAAACAACCCTATTTGAGCCACACCCACAGGTAGGTCACTCCCGAAGAAAGCCACTACAGTAATTTCCTTAAATCATTTAAATGCATAAGAAGAAAAATATACCTTGTAATGTAATTAAATTTTCAAACAAGAAAAAAAAAAGATCTGCTTTTGCCACTACAATTATCAAGAGTATGTTCTGTTATTGTAACACCTGATAGGAAGAGCTTGAATGTGTCCTCTGAGTTGTAGATGATGTACCCATTCCTATCAGATAAGAAAGTTATGTACTTATACAGGGAAACTAATCACCATATCATAATATTCATAATACATAACTGTATTACAACCGAGTTACACAAAAATCCAAAGTACTGGATTTTAAGTGAGTAAAATTTGGCAACATAAAAAAGTGACTTATAGTAAGGTTCTATCACATAAACTAGAAGGAGAAACACTGAAGAAGAATCAGCACCACAAACACACAGATTGCACACCACTGCACGTGGCAACCCTACAAAAACAAAAATGGAAATACTACATTTGTTAGAATTAATAGAAAATATGAAGGAGTGCACACTGACATTCAGGAAACAAACTTGGAGAGAGATACAGAATTAAGTCAGCTAAAGTAGAGGGAGGCAGATATCAGAAAAACAAAAGCCTGGTGAGGAAACGGCAACAACCACCAAGATGAAAGGAAAGAAAAAACATGTTACAAGTGCAGAAACAGTGAACATAAGCCATCACAAAAGTACTGAATTGAGACAAATGGGAATGAATTTGAAGCTAGACCACTACAGAAAAGGCAGACATAATGAACAGCAACTTCTGATTTGAGCAACAATAATAAAGAGTAGCTGGTTCTACAATGGTGGTGGTGAAAGACTGACAGTTTGGACAAAATATCTGGCCCATATTGGGGATTCGATAATTTTAAAATGAATGAAGAGGAAAATTAGTGAACCCCATTCCCGATCACTTGAATCGGGATGGGTCATGATTAGATGGTGACTCTTTACTGTTTAAAAAAAGATTGAATTTACCTTCAAAAGACAGACCTGCAGAAAGAGAAGGGAAACTACAAACCAGTTAGACAGACAGCTGTTGTAAAATGAAAAGGAAGTCACTTCAGAAGGCTGGAAATACTTCCTGAATATATCAACTTATGAAGCACAGGACTCAAGTCTCCAGATTTTTTGATGTGTAGGGAACCATTTGATTATGCCTGATTTCTAACACATGCAACAAAGTAGTCAAAGGCAGGTAATGCTATGTTTGGTGATATTTCCCCTATGCTGCAGGCTTGCATTACCAGCTGAGGCTGGACTGGGAATACATTACCCTATGACTCCCCCCTGCAGTACATTTACAAGTTAAAGAAGACTAGACTCATCGAAATGGAGGAGAGGGGCGGGGCACTAGACCAACCATCACCCACTTAGAGCTGAGTAAAGGAAAAAGGTCAACACTGTTGTGAATAACTATAATTTAATTTAATTCCCCTTTACCCATATATGTAAATAACTTACATGTCCAGTCAAGATGGAAGAAAGTTGCTTTTCTGTCTCATGCAACAATAATTGCTACTCTGTGATCACTGTTGTAGTTTCATAAAAACAATTGGTATTTGCATCAGATTTGATCATTTCTATTGGTTATTCTTTTGCACAGTTTGGGTTTCTTAAAAGTGCTTAACTTACTGGCTTTCACATCCACTTTTAAATCACCATGACTGGTGAAGCTTTTCTGCACAGCTCTCCTCTGTAAATGGGCATCTAACCAGACTTATAACAGTACACACACAAATTGCACAATGAGACAAGAGGCAATGCCAAAAGAATTTTCTTTGTATACCAAAAAAAAAACTGTCATCATATAAAGAGAATAGTGGATGCTCCTAATAGCTGGAGGGAAGACTTGCCAATGTAGCAGAATGTTTTTGATACAGACCGTGAAAATAAAATTTGTCTGTATAATCAATTACCCCTTTTCAAGTTTTGTAAATCAGAGAAAGTAATGTCTTTCGGCTTTTCCTGGTTAGGTGTCGCCACAGTGGAATGCCGGTCCGGTCCGCTTATGATTGCCAATAGATTTTTACGGTGCTGAGGTGCCAGCCCAGACAACAAAACGAGCAAGGATCCTTGCAGAGTGGTTCACCAGGAAGTTTATATGTTCCCATCCAATGACCTTATTATCCTGACATCACTGTAAAAACAGGATGGGCTGTAACAGAAGTATGTCAGCAATTGCCTTGGAGCTCTTAAAACTGTAGATATCCTTTTTTTGGGGGTCCACAAGTGAAGTATTGGGTATTAGAAGGCTAATTCTTTCAGGCAGGGCATGAACACACCACCCAAGAGGCCTGGGGCTCCACGCAGTGGGGAACAGCCTTAACAGTTTAGTGTACAAAGCAGGCCAAGTTGGGGGACTAAAGCATGTAACCCACTGTTTGTTTCATAGACCCCTTTGGTGACTAAAGTGATTCTACCAAATAAGTAATTTTTAGGATTGTTGACCGACTAATTAATTAGACAGATGTTGCTGCACTGGTTCCCTTAAAATTGGTCTGCCCTTTCACAAACATCTGTTGATTCATTATTTCACAACTTACCCTCGTAAGCATTTTGGCATCAATTCGGTCATGTATTTCAACTGACCTAATACTAATAAATGCACAGCTTTGGCGCACTCCAACTCAAAAGCAGGTATACAAGAATGCCTATGGATGGAATCAAACGTGCTCAGTGTGTCCATCAGGTGAACTACTGTGAAAATAATCAAGTTGCAGTACCAAGAAGCAATTAACATTGGGAAACGGATAACAGCTTGAGATGGAGTTTCAACTAAAAATAGAACTCTCGTTAATAAAATATCATCTACCTAAACTACCGGCTTATCCTAACATGATGGAACTAATCCTCTGGGCTGTGGCCGACTCAGGATCTGTGCACTACAATAGTTACCAACCTTAGAGAGAATAATCTATTAGTAGTAGTATCTGCAACGTGATGAATGTTACTGTTACATTACAATTCACTATTAAAACCTTTTATAAAAATGCAACAATAGTCAAAATGCTGGTTTGCAGCACCAGAACAAATGCTTAACAAAAACTACGCAGCCAGATGGAAGTAGCTCAAGATTAAGTACTTGCTTGCCCGTAAACTTTTGGATGGATTACTGTTGTTAGCAACACGGACATTTGTCATGTGTTTTCTTTGGAAGTCTTGCACACGTGCACAAGTTCGACCATGGCACTGGTCGCATAACAGCAGTTACAACTATGCCGCTTTATTTAACCATTTTGCAGAAAGCCGCTGAATTTTGTCTTATCCATCCTATAACATGATCTTGGGTAAATCGGTGAAGTTCAGTAATATCACAATTGCTGCATTACTCTCTCTACTGTTCAGAAAATGTACGGTGATGCAAAGCCAGCTGCACTACTAAAATGTAATGTTGAAATTAATTAAGAGTAATATTTAAAAAATGTCCCGTGCATGCAATAGTATTCTAAACACATTGTAAGTTGAGCATATCAAGACAGAAAGAAGTCCAGTCACTTAACTGTTACGCAGCCAAACTTTGTTAGCATATGTAAAGCAATCTTCAAATATTTTAAAAAGACAGAGACAAATATGAGAAAAAAAACAAGGTATTCTGTAAAACTCTGGACAGTTAAGTCAAGCATGATCCACTACAGCACACAAATACAATATCAAAGGCATTTGTCCATATACACTCGAAGTTCGAAGTAGACACCACATTTTTTAATCAACTTCAGGATGTTTTCATGTGTTTTAGGGAAAAAAACCGCAAACAGTTCACTTCTTAAAAATGTAGAAAGAGTTACAAGACATCTGCAAAACGGTATTCATCATGCGATCAATTCCAACACACATCACCCTGTCACACAGGAGGTGAAAGCTCACATCAAACTGGTTAGCATGAAGAATAACCTACAAAACAAGGGCTGTGAAAATAGTTTCATTTTATTTCACAAACCATGCTCGTCCGTTTGCATAAGGGGGTTGTTCGGAAGAAGAGTCTCCACCTGAGTAGCCATTTCCAATGCACACAAGACTTTCTAACGGCTGATCACCCAAACAGAAAGGTTACCGCACTGCCTTTCAGGCTGTGGTGCAAATGATTAGTGTTTTAGAACATTACACTAAAGCGTATAAATGAAAATACAGTAAACTTACTGGAAGACACAAAAAAAAAAAGCCAAGCTGTCCGGGAACCGACAGTACTGCGAGAAAATCTCTGAATACTAGTAAGAAAAAAAAGAGGATCCAGCGGCAGGTGAAATCTCCAAATCTTTGGAAAAATAAAAGAAATACCTGCTGCTGGACCCGCTTTTATTTACAGAAGCCAAAAGACATTTGGTTTGGGGGTGGAGGTGTTATGCAAGTGGTGGCTTGGATTGCAAGAATCCGATTGGCTGCCACCACTTGCTTTACGAACATTTTTCAAACACAATTTTCTTTAAAATCTTCAATGTTACCTTAATGTAATAACAAGCTGAATCGTAACTACAGAAGGTAAATTACACATTCTGTTACAATTTCAGCTTGTATTACATTAAGGTGAACTACAAATCTGGAGTCTCGCTTGTGGAAGGGACTCGGAGCTAATGGCTTGCAATTTGTATGTTCTCATGGCGCGCTCGGTGTTGACCGGACAGGCGCCATGAGAAGGTACTCGGGGCTAATGAGTTAAAGTCTGTCAACTCATTACACTCCCAGAAAATATGTTCCCATTTACCTCTTTCTTCCCCATCACACCGCCAACATTTGCTGTCCACCTGAGGAAAAATTCTGTGGAGTCTACTTGGGGTATAAAATACCTATGTCAACATTTCCAAGCAAAAATCCTAAATAGTCTAGATTTTGTTGCATATTTGGGAGACATACATATAGCTCACATTGTTTCTTTGTGAATTGCTTATCTAGTCTCTCTTCCCAATCTTTCTCTCCTCTGATTAGTTCTTATAGTTATCATGCAGTATTTTATATGCTGTACTAATTATTCCTTTTTTGACAGCATCTTCTGTTCTAGATTCAGTGCTGGTCTTTCATTTAGGACCCCCCGTTTTTTCTCTTTGCCTATACTCTGATATCACTCCTTAATAGGGAAGGCAATCTAACTTGAAGTCCAAATAAATTCTGTGTGTCTTCCCATTCTATTACCTTTGCCTATCTTCTCCAATAAATTCAAGCCCCCTCTTGCCTATTGTCTATATTCCTAATTGTAATTACCCTATTGGCAGAATCTCCTTTCTCCAGTCTTGTGTTGGTTAGTTCTTAGAATACTTTCCTGCTACTTTGTTTCATCATCATCATCCTTTTCCACTTTTATAGGTTTCTGCTCGTGCTGTGTATTGTAGGAGCCTTAACTGTGTAGCTCTGAAATACCCCTTCAAATCAGGCAATCCCAGTCTGCCTTATTGTATTGGAAGAATCAGCTTTCCCATTTGACTCTTGCTGTCTTCTCCTCCCAGATAAAATCCTTCAGCTCTTCATTAATTGCTATACACTTTTCTTCTGGTTGATAAAAATATGACTGACCTGTGTATAAGACTAAAGGGACTAAAAACATTTTAACTGCTTGTGTCTTACTTTCCATATACATGTAACAGAGCTTCCACTTTCTCAGTCTTTGTATTATCTTTTGTTTAGTCTCGTCCCACATACCCTTAGCTGCCACACCAGAAACATTTTTAATCCTTACTCCTAAGTAATTCATTTTACCATTTCTCTATAAATATGGATATTGCTGAATCAATTCATGTGCGGGTACAGAATTTACAGCTGTTGCCTTGGTTTTAGCTTCATTAAGATTTGAAACTGTCTCAAAATGTTCCACAACACTGAACTGTCTTTATCTGGTTTTATCAGGTATAAAATAATATCCTGTACAAATACAGCCAGCTTTTCTTGATTACCATACCAGTTATATCCTTGAATTTCTGAGTCCCTTATTTTCTTTGCCATTGGTTCTAAAAATAATGCAAATAACAAAGGGGAAAGAGGACACCCGTGTCTGATTCCTCTGCTCAAACAGAAACTATCAGAGAGGGACCCACCCACTTTACTTTTCACCTCTGATCCCTCATATCCTCCTAATCAACCTTATAATTTTATCAGGGAATGCAAAAGCTTCCATTGTACTGCTCATAAAGTCCCAGCTAACTCTGTCAGATGCTTCCTTTGCATCAAGACGCACGAACAACAGTGGTATTTTTTTAATTTTGCTTTCCTCTAGATCATAAATGTTCTGTTAATGCCCCCTCCACAAAACCACATTGATCCATATCTATCAGTTTTGGCATCACTTTTGCCATTCTTTAAGCCATTATAGACATAAACGCTTTGTAATCATGGTTTAGTATTGAAATGGGCCTGTATGAAGCTGGATCTGATGGATCTTTACCCTCTTTAGGTATTACAGCTACTACTGCTTTCTTTCAGGATGTTGGTACTTCTCCTCCTCTTAAAATGCTGTTAAACAAAACCTTCCAGACCTTTATCAGTTTTCTCTCTCCTATCTTTCAAACTTCCAAAGAAATGTCATCTATTCCCGGGGAATTTCCTGTGGATTGTTTATATATCACAATTTTTATCTCCTCTCCTCCTATCTTAATTGTTATTAATTGAGCCTCATATAACTGTAAACATGGCATATTTAGTTCATCCATAAACATTTCCCTTTGTACCGTTTTCTGATTTCCATATTTTTCTGCTTGATGCAGACTTTCATAGAGTTTCCAGAATATTTGTAATACCTCTACAGGATCTCTTATTATCTTTCTTTTTATAGGCTCCCTAATTTTGGCCCTTTCTACTTGCTAAAAGTTTTTGTGCTCTAGAGTTATTATCAAAAAACAATTGCTTAACAACAATCTTTCTAATCTCATGCATATTATTGAGGTAATCCTTTATTTAATCAAAGTCAAAGTAAACTGCTCCCCGTGCAAGACACAACAATGAACACATAGTTTGAATGACAGTAAGACTAATGCACATACAGTAATAATTAAAATATTAACAATAAATTACCACAATTAGCATTATACTAGTAGGTATTGCAAGACTATGACTTCACATTGTGATTGCTTAGAATATTGCACTTCATCAGTTGTAGCATGATATATTCTGATGTTAATATTGCACATGCATGGCGTGGTAACTCGCTCCTGACTATTGCATATTCAGGGAGTAATAGCATAAGAAATCAAGTTAACTTCACCAGTATTTGAAGCAATTTGCCAGAGTGATTACTATAGCTAAGCAAGTGGAATATTGATCCAATTATTCACTGTAATGCCTGACATTCAGGTTCAGCAGCCTTATGGATAGACTGAAGAAGCTCCTCTTCTATCTAGAAGTTTTGCAGTGCAAGTTGCGATACCACCTGCTCGAGGAAAGGTGGAAGTATATGCCATGGACAGGGTGAGTGGGATCATTGATTATCTTCCTAGTCCTTCCCATTCCCACACAGCGAGTGTCATGCAGATCATCCATGGATGGGAGTGAGGAACGAATGACTTTTTCTGCTGTCCTCACTACCCTCAGGAAAGCCTTGCAGTCAGATGCTTTGCAGTTACCATACCAAACTATGATGTTATTTGAGAGGATGCTCTCGATGGTCCCCCTGTAGAAGGCTTTGAAGATGGACTGAGACAGGTTTGCCTTCCTCAGTTTCTGTAAGACGTGCAGAAGTTGTTGTGCCTTCTTTGCTGTGTGGCTAATATGAGTCGACCAGGATAGGTCATCTGAGATGTACACCCCTAGGAACTTGTTGTTTTTTACTCTTTCCACTGCCATCCCCTTCATTTCCAGAGGCTGATGTATCTCCTGAGTCCTCCTGAAGTCCACTGTTAATTCTTTGGTCTTGGTTACATTTAAGGCCAGCTTGTTGCTGTCGCACCAGCCTATCAGATGCTCCACTTCATCCCTGTAGGCTGTTTCCTCACCATTTCTGACAAGACCTATGACAGTGGTGATATCCATGAACTTGATGATTTTGTTGGATTCATGCTTGGCCATGCAGTCAAGCACCAACAAGGTGAACATCAGAGGACTGAGGACGCAGCCCTGAGGAACACCCATGCTCAGTGTAATATGATTGAACTGTTATTTTCCATTCATACTTTTTGGGAAAGTCCAGTGTCCAGTTACATGGGGGGTGTCAATGCCTAGCTGGATCAGCTTCGGTATCAGATTCTGGGAGATGACAGTGTTAAAGGCAGAATGAAAATCGATGAACAGCATTCTGACATAACAATTCTTGTTCTCTAGATGTGCCAAGGATTCATGAAGTCCTATAGCTATTGCGTCACCTGTGCAGCCGTTAGGTCTATAAGCAAACTGTAATGTATCTAGTGTTGCAGGTAGTTTTGAAGAGATATGGTTCTTGATCAACCGCTCGAAACACTTCATTACTGTTGATGTAGGAGCAACTGGCTGGTGATCATTTAGGCTTGTCGGCTGGGATTTTTTGGGTAAGGGAATGATTGTTGTATTTTTGAAGCAACTGGGTGCAATGGCTAGTTGGAGGGATGTGTTGAATATATTTGTTAGTACAGTTTTCAGTTGGGTAGCACAGTCTCTTAGAATCCTACCCATAATATTATCGGGGCTAGCTGCTTTTCTTGGGTTTACTCACCTCAGGGTCTTCAGAACATCAAATGTTCTTAGACATTAGCACCTCCTCACCCTCTTCAGCAGGGAGCTTATTTGGCACAGTGTTGTCGTCCATATCAAATCTGCTGAAGTAGGTGTTTAGTTTGTTCAGAAATTCTGTGTTGTCATCACATGGGGAGGATGCTGGCCTGTAGTCAGTTATGGCTTGAATGCCTTGCCAGAGACACCTAGAGTCCCTTTGGTCAGAGAAGTGTCCTGAATGTTACTCCTTTAGGTCCTCTTAACCTCCTTTATACCTCTACTTAGATTTGCTTTGGCCACTCTTAGGGCATCCTTGTCTTTTGATTTAAATGCATTTTAATTTTTTTTATTTAAAATTTTCTGTTTAGCATTTTGCAGTTATTCCTCCTCTTGTTCTGTGAGATTCCCCCTATTCTACAGTAATTTAATCTTTGTCAGTCCTTCTAAATAATTCTTGTTACTTCTTAACCATATCTCCCTTTCTTTTATTTCCACCCTATATTTAAACTCCACTTTAATTTTACCCCACTCCCTAGCTCTATTTTCAGAAGAAATTTGTGTCTTCTCTAATAGCTTTTTCTCATTCAGGGATTTCAGGTGAAAATAGAGAACTCTTCTATCACTCCATCTTGCAGGTTAGTGCTTCTGGGGTGCCTCCTGGATACATCCCTCATGATGGCTTTTTTTCCTCATTACAAACTGGAATGTTACAAGGAACCGTTTCTAATAATTTCCAACCATACTACTGGCAGTCATTAGTGGACCGGAGTTCTGCTGTGGCGACCCCTAACTGGGAAAAGCCGAAAGACACAACAACAACAACTGTGGCATCTGCCAAGGAATATCTCAGGATTCTAGGATTCATGGCCTCTACAGTACTGTTCTCATGATTCCTCTGGTCAGACTTCACATGAGGAAAATTCAGTGACTGATCAAATCAGATTGGACCCAACCCCATTATTCCCTGTAATTTCAAATTCCAGTTCTGGAGTTTGTAAAATGCGAGTTATTCAGGTGGGTGAATTAGATGTTTCACAGCCCAAGTCTCTCTTTGTCCCTTCCAGCCCCTACTTAAGCTGTAACGACAGATACCTTAGACTTTGCTTGGGGAGTTGTATGCAATTGGATAAAGGCTTAGGGCCTATGGAACAAACGGGAAAAATTAAAGCATGTAAGTGTCAAAGAAATTATAGCGTTAATAAGTGCTCTGAAGTCATTAGACAATCTTTGGATTCCATGCTCTGTACTAGTAATCACAGACCACTACAGTGATGAGGTACCTAAAGAAACAGGGGAAACCAGATCCAATTCCTTTGCTGACTAGCTATGACAGTCATGGAGCTAGCAACTCAGCATAGTTTGACCCTCCAGGCTACTTGCATTTTGTTAGACCAGAATGTTATAGCAGACGTACCGAGAAGGGCTAGGGCAGACACCAACAAATGAAAGTTGCACCTAGATGTCTTTCAGGAATTGATCCAACTAAGGGGACACCTGAAGTAGATCTGTTTGCATCTGTCCACATCAGACATTGAAAGAAATTATGCACTAGGACTTTGTGTACAAAGGCCTAGAAAACAGATGCCCATGTATTTCTTATGATAACTGGGTTTCTTTTATAGATTCAGAAGGACTCTCCAACAATGATACTGTTAACTCCATTTTGACCCAGGGAACAGTGGTTCACCTTTCTTCTCAAAATGGCCAAGGACAATTACAACAAGCTTCCTAACAGGATGGACTTACTCACACAGGACAGGGGTTGTTTGGTACATGCCAACCTTCAATTGCTTCATCTCACTACCTGGATGATAGTATTTTAATACCTTTTAGACACCTGTTTTCTGAGGATGTGTGCAGCAGCTATTAAAGGAGGCTAAGAAACCTGCTACTAGAAAATCATATTTGACTAAGTAGACGTAAGCGGTGGTGCAGCGGTAGCGTTGTTTCCTCACAGCAAGAGGTCCTCTTGTTCGATTCTCGGCTGGAGTGCCTTCTGTGTGGAGTCTGCAGGTCCTCCCCGTGGTCGAGTGGCATTTAAAAGACATGTGTGAATGGGCATGCCTTCATTGAAGGTTGGGCATCGGGCTGGCAATTCGGCACCATAAAAATCTGCTGCCAATCATTAGCGGAGCGGAGTTCCACTGTGGCAACCCCTAACCTGGAAAAGCAGAAAAGACAACAACTAAGTAGAAAAGATGTTCTGGATGACTGCAAAGAAAGAACCAGGATCCTTGTAAGACCCAGATGCCTCTGACAGTATAGTGAGTTATCTCTTGCCTTCTTCCTTCTGTCAAGATTCTCTGCTAGGTTGCTGGATGGGTTTGACATAATGGTTAAGGTTTTCACCTTATACACACAAGGTACAGGGTTTGAGTCTAACCTCAGTTTGACTAGGCTTAAAATGGCCCTTCAGGGCAGTTAGACCAGTATTCAAGTGTGACCAATGAACCTATGATATCCATGCTTGTCTGTCCATGGATCCCCTCTTTCTACCTTGCCTCAAGTGAAACAAGTTTGAAAGGGGTTTTATATACCTTCATTTAGAAGGATAGGTAGCTCCTTCTTGGGATGTTCATTTTCTACTGGTGAAACTTTTACTTTTTAATTTTGAGCCTTTTCATGAGTCTGATTTGAAGTTCTTATCTTGGAAAACAGTATTGCTCATTACTGTGACTTTTGCTAGAAGAGTATGTCACAAGCTCTTATAAAGTTTCATCCCTGTCTTATCTTTCACAAAGATGTAGGGTAAGTTTGAGAAGAAATCCTTCATGTTTGTATAAAGTGGTTTCAGAATTTACTTTCCAGCATGCTATTAATCTTGTTTTCTTTCCAGATCCAAAAAAAAAATAGGGTAGAATGAATTCTACACACACTGCATCTCCACAGGCAACTTAGGTAGTACATTGACAGTACAAAAAACTTTCAGGAATTCTATTAAACTCTTTATCTCTCAAAATTTCTGTTGAAGAGGGGCAGTGAGGTGCTCTGCTTGGCATGTATGGGAAGTCTATTCCATAGCATGGACAGTCTCTGGGTTAAGAATCTGTCCCTCCAACATGTTCTGTTGATTGTGGTAATGAGAGTGAGGTCTCTGGAGCATGTGGTGTGGAGGGATTGCGATTTATTTAGATGTAGCATTTCTAACAGAGCTGGGTCAGAGATGGCTTTGTAAGTCAAGCAGAGATCGCCTCTAAGTAGGCGATATGAGATCGAGAATAGTTGGAGTTTTTGAGTCTGTCCATGTAGGGCAAAAGTTTAAGGCCTAGGATCCTCTTTGTGAGGTACTTTTGTGTCCTCTCCAGTTGTTGCAGGTGTTTAGTAAGGTACATGCCAAATGGGGGGCATTGTACTCAATGACTGGCCTAATGAGGGAAGAGTAGAGAGAGACAATGACCTCTTTCTTCCTGGATGCAAAACCCTTAGTAATGAATTGTGCCACATAGAAGGACTTTCTGACCACAATGGCAATGTGGTGGTCAGAAGAGAGGTTGCTGTCAGCCTGTGTTCCCAGGTCTCTTATAAGGCCTTCTGTGTTCAGTGGACTACCATCGATGTGGTAATTCATGGGAACTGGGTTTTTCCCAAAGGGGATGACAACACATTTTGTGGCATTGAGCTTAAGGCCATGGTTCTGACATCAGTTGTTGGTCTCAGTGAGACCTTTCTGTAGGATGTAAACATCATTTGGGGAGTTAATAATAGCTCCCAACTTGCAATCGTCTGTGAACTTTGTCAGCCAGAGTCCCTTCATGTTGGCCTGGCTTCAGACAAGTAGATACCAAACAGGAGAGGACCCAGGACTGAACAATGTGGGACTCCTCTCATGACTGGTCAGCAGTTTGACTTGGAGTCAGCTACTTTCACACTGTGAGTTCTACCTGTGAGCCAGTTTGCAACCCACCTAGTGATATAGGGGTTGATGCCTAGCTTAGTGAGTTTTTCTATGATTCCTGAGTAGGGAATATCAAAGGCCTTGGCCAGATCAAGACAGGCTGTATGAACCACCTTGCCTTCATCCACAGCTCTGGTGACTAACTCAAAGAAGTTGACCAAGTTGAGCAGGCATGATCTACCCTTCATAAAACCAAACTGTGTGGGATCCAGAGTTTGGAGATTCCCTGTGGCCTTGTTTAATAGGTCCATGATGATGCATTCCATAGCTTTGCATATCAGACTCGTCAGGCTAATGGGGCGATAGTTCCCAGGGTCTGTAGTCACTCCTCCTTTGTGGAGAGGGACGACTGTAGCAGTGCGCCATTCAGGAGGGACAAAGCCTGCGGTTAGGCTGTGATTGAACAGGGCACACAGGTGAGGTGCCAGTTCACTCTGTAGTTCATGTAGAACACAGCCAGGGATATTGTCAGGTCCCATAGAAGCTGTATTCTTGGCCTTGGACAGTGCTGTTTTAACCTGTGCAGCAGTAATACCGGGTGCCTGGCAATCTACTGGTATTGTGACTGGTCCTTTGGGGGGGAGGTATAAATTTGGCACTGAATCTGTCGGCCAGTATATTGGCAAAATCTGTTGGCTCGGTATAGGAGGTACCATTGTGCAGTAGCTCAGAGCAAATCTGGGTATTGCCATGGAGTTTATTTACATAACTATAGAAGGCCTTGTGGTTGTCCTTACTATCTGCTGCAATTCTGTTTTCATAGCTAGCTTTAGAGGATTTGATGAGGGATCTCAACTTTTTGTTGAGGCTGTTATAATGTGTATATATAGGTTTACTATCAAAATCTCGAAAATTAAAAAAAAAGTTTGGAGCATCAAATGCCATGGTTAAATTTCTACATATTAAGTAGGTGAAAATGTCGAATCTGATGATTGACTTTAGCAGATTCAACATTTTCTCCAAATATCAAACGTGTACTGTCCCTGTAGGAGCTAAGGGTAAGATTCAGTCCTAAACTGCATTCCACCTTTTAGTAGGGAGGTAAACCCCCCAGCACCCCCACAACCCCTGCTATGTATTCCAACTCCGAGATCGCACTACAGTGAGGAAAGTGATGAATTCCACAATCCACACAGTACCGCAATCTCTATTCATTTTGTCAAGCTCATATCAGCAAAAGCAGAGTTGCATTCGCTGATATATATGTGTGTGTGTGTGTGTGTGCGTGTACATACAAATATATATATATATATATATATATATATATATATATACATACATATACATATATATATATATATATATATATATATATATATATATATCAATTATTCTGAGAGTGAGATGAGGTTTTTGTTGTCTATGCTGAAATTGGTTTTGGAGCATAATGCTTTTAAATTTCACAATAAATGGTATTTGCAAGTTAAAGGTACAGCTATGGGGGCTACCTTTGCCCCCATATATGCTGACCTATTTATGGGTTATTTGGAAGTCAAATACATTTATTGTCAAGATTTTCCATATAATAACAATCTCATCATGTGGCGTCGATATTTAGACTGTTGGGTTGTGTGGCAGGGGAGTTTGCAAGAATGGGAAAGTTTTAAGCATTATCTTAATGCCAATGAATACCAAATTAAATTCATAGGAAAATTGGATCTATTTACAGTGGATTTTTTGGATGTTAATGTAACCAAGTTACTTGATGGTACAGTGGTTACTTCATTATATCGTAAACCATTCTTTAAAAACTCTATCCTGCATGCCCACCGTTGTCATCCCCCTCATATTATTAATAATATTCCGATAGCCCAATTTCAAAGAATAAAAAGAATATGTTCTAATCCTGGCGATTATGATCAACAAGCATTTGAATTGAAGCAAAGGTTTTTGGCTCGTGGATATCATAAAAAAAGTATTGATAGAGCTTGTAGTAAGGCTGGAAACTTAGATAGGACACAATTGTTACAGGATAAGTTAGGTTCCAAGCAGGATGAGCCTACAAGTATTAGATTTGTTATGACCTATGCCAGTAATACCTCCAAGATTCAGGAAATTATATCTAGATATTGGCATATATTATGCATGGATCCGTTTTTTTCCACTTTGTTGAAACCTAGGTGTGAATTTGCATATAGGAAAGGCAAGTCAATAGGGCAACATTTGTCTTTTTTTAAAAAAGGGGAATGTTCTAAAGAGGAAGTAGGGATAGGTATAGTTGGTAGCACTTATTGTGGTCACTGTAAGTTTTGTAAATTGATGTCAAAGACAGCCTCATTTACCTCTGTTAACACTAGGAAAGTTTATGATATAAAATGTTTTATTACCTCCACTATTTCTTGGGTGGTCTATATGGCCATATGTAAATGTGGGGCATTTTATGTAGGACAGACCTCTGGACCATTGAAGCAGAGGATAGCTCTTCATGTTAGTGACATAAAATGCAAAAGGACACGTAGTGCTTTATACAAACATATTTTGGTACACTCCACAGCACATTTTATATTTGTGGGGATTGATAGGTTGTCCACATTTGATACCAATGATATAGTTAAACATAAAATTTTGACCAATAAAGAACGTAAATGGATAGTTAATTTGGGGGCCCTTTTTAAGCCTGGACTTAATGACCATTGGTAAAATGTCAGTATTTGGGCAATTTGGTCATTTATGATATAGGGTTAAAATGTATTTAAGGATTTTGAATATTGGGTCCCCCCAGTATACATATATAAAGTGTGTATATATACATATATTAATAATAATATCATATATGATGTTAGCTGGTTCTTTATAATATTTTATAGTATCTATATGTGCTGTATTAATTATTTGTTATAGTTGTTTATTTACAGAGGGTATTTGGATATTATATTGTACATGGTGTTTCACATCAGTATTTTCAGGAGAATGTTTCTTTAAACATTTTACTATTTAGGCTGGACGTATATGCATGATGTTACACACTGATGACACTTTTGTAAGCGAAACCGGTCTGTGGGGCAGACTGTGGAGCAATAAACTGCTTTAAACTCTTTCGATGCCTTTTTTTGAGTGCTGGAAGTGTTTTTTGGTATTTGCATTTGCATTTGTTTTTCCGTGCACCGTTTGGCTGTGAGCGAGCACCATTGTTTTGGGATATATATAGATATATATATATATATATATATATATATATGTATATATACATATTTTATATATATATATATATATATATATATATATATATATATATATATATATACACACACACACACACACACACACACACACACACACACACACACACACACACACATATATATATATATATAAGATTACCTTCAGTTTGCTAACAGACGACTTTACCGACACGCATTACAGTGTCACGTCAGTTCACTGACATTTCCAAACCTGACATTAACCATGCAGTTAGTAAACACTCGGCCATCCCGACAAACAACACTACCTGAAAAAACTGACCCACCGAATTGGGGGGCTTCGCCCCCCACATCCCCTTTACTAAATATACCAATTCCGAGAATGCACTACTGCTGGGGTAAGGGGCAAAGTTCAAGTTGATGGCCTAGTGTTTACTAACCATGAGATTAACGTCGGGTTTGGAAATGTCAGGGAATTGATGTGTTGGTGTAATGTGTATCATAGTGAATTAGGTTCATAGTTCATAGTTTAGTACTAAGCTAACTGCCCTTGCGAGACATTTTAAGCCTAGCCAATTATCCCTTGTGAGACTCAAACCCTGCACCTTGTGTTTGTAAGGCAAACACCTTAGCCATTAAGCCACCCTCCCAACCCCGTATCTGTAAAGTATGTTGAGAAACTGAAGGTAATCCATATATATGGTTACACTTTATAATCTTGAAATACTGAAATGTCGAATTTCAGTATTTTGAGACTATAAAGTCGACAGTGCAGTTACTCGAAACTGCATAATAGCGAATGCAGAAATGTCACATTTGCCATTGTGTGTTTGGCAACGTGCGGTGCGGTTTGTGGATTTAGCTGGGGTTTGAGATAAGTGGTGTTTTTGTAAGGATATTAGGTAGGTGTTTTTGTAAGGATATTGGGTAGGTATTTGTGTGTGTGTGTGTGTGTGTGTTGTGTGAAGTGGTGAGTTTTATGTGTTTCTGTATTTAGTGTGACCTCGGAGTTAGCATATATAAGTGGGGGGGTGCAGCCCCGAACATGGGGGGTGCAGGGTGGCTTGCCCCTCTGGTTTTAGCAAGATTGTTTGTGTGTGTTAGTTTTGTTGTGTTTGTGTGTGCTGGGTTTTTTTTTTAGTATCGGCAGGTAGGTGTATTTGTGTTTGTGTGGTGTAGTATTTTGTTTGTGTTACTTTTGTGGTTTGAGAGTTCACGGTTTTAAAGTTTCGGGTTTTTGATTTTTTGGCTTTATAGTCTCGAAATACTGAAATTCAATATTTCAGTATTGCGAGATTATAAAATGAATACTACCTACATACCAAAATTCTTCAGACCACCTGCATACAATATGCAGATGACTCTACTTTAATTTGTTCAGCTAAGTCCATGACCTCTCTCCAGTCTCTCACTCAAACAGTATTTAACAGTGTTGAAAATTGGTTTATGCAACACTGCCTCCTCCTGAACCCTAAGAAAACAAAGTTATTGCTCTTTGCTCTAACTCATAAGTCACCTCAACTGCACTTTACAATAACCTCTAACAATGCAACTAACATATCCCCAGACACTTCTACCCGTCTACTAGGAGTAACAATTAATAATAACCTTAGTTTTGATGACCACATTAACTTTACTATAAAGTCAGTCAAAAAACTAGGCACTCTTTACAGAATCAAACCCTTCCTTTCCCCTACAGCCATAATAACTATTGCCCAGACCCACCTTATCTCTACCCTGTTCTATGCTTCAGCAATATATACCAATCTATCAAAAAATAACCTTACCAAACTCTCCACTAGTTACAGTAACATAGCCAGATTTGCCACTGGCACCACCTTTAGAACTCACCACTGTCTTAATCTATAACAACTAGGATGGCTAGAACTGCAGATTCAACTACTTTATCAACAAATTGTTATCACCCAAAAAATCCTTTACCACCCTAAAAATACCCCTATCCTCACTAACCTGATCTCACCCTACAAAAATCTTGCTATACTATGCTCAGCTAATAAGCCTCTAGTTTCCACTATTAAATCAAATAACAAGGCTGGAGACTCACTTTTCACCAATGCAGTAGGTAAAATCTGGAATCAGCTTCCTACTGAACTTTCTTCCCTTGCTTCCACTATTATTTTTAAAAAGCATCTGAAAGAATATCTTACAACTCACTGTTTGTGTCCCTGCTCTAACCCAGACTGATATCTCTTTCAACTCCTACTCTCTCTATACTTCTCTACTCTACTGTTTTTATCTCACCTATCTGTAGTACTAAAAAAAAATGTAGTTAATGTATTGTAATTCACTTGGCTATTACTATATATTGTATTTATTTTGTTTATGTCACTGCTTTTGGTTGGAGCTTTTCTCCCCGGGCCTCTACTGAAAATGGACATATATCCAGTTAGACTAGCCCAGTCAACAAATGTAAAATAAATATATATATATATATATATATATATATATATATATATATATATGCAAATTTATATAAATATAAATATATGTGTGTGTGTGTGTGTATATATATATATATATATATATATATATATATATATATATATATACAAATATGCAAATTTATCTAAATATAAATATATGTGTGTGTGTGTATATATATATATATATATATATATATATATATATATAAATACATATATATATATATATATATATATATATATATATATATGTGTGTACAGTTGTTTTATACTATACAGTTTCTGTTAAGAGGGTAAGTTAGTAGTTAGTTAGTTGGAGCCATTATTTTGTGCACTGTAGGTATATTTGTTCCTTGTGTCATTAAAGGCAAATCCTTGGCTGAGTGGAGTGATTTATTTACTACTGAACGATAGTTTGAAGCAAGCTGGTGCTGGGGAATTTGTCGTGGCATGTGTGTGTGTGTATATATATATATATATATATATATATATATATATATATATAAAGTACAGTTGTTTTATACTACGCAGTTTTTGTTATGAGGGTAAGTTAGTACTTTTTGATCAATGTATGTGGGGGGCTGTGCCCCACACTCCTCCCTACTATATATTCTAACTCCAGGATCGCACTGCAGTGGGGAAAAGGGCATATACGCTGTCACTACTATTTTCAGTGAAATGTGCTTTTGGTGAAATGAGTTTTCTGTGAAATGTGCTTTTGGCGATTTGGTCTTTTTGAAATAACATTCGGCGAAATGAACCAGATCCATATATATAAATATATATATATATATACATATATATATATGTATATATGTGTGTGTGCGTATATATAGAATCTAGTCATGAATATTGCATATTGTAGGGATTACATGCCAGAAGTGGTGTGGGTTTCCATTGCCATATGTGGAGGTGCATGTACAGTACCAAAAGGGTGTGTGTGCGGCTGTGCATAACAATAACTGCAGCTGTTAACCAACTCCATAAAGGAGGAAGGATGAGACCTTGGTCATTCTCATGCTGGTATCTCAGCATATCATTTAGACCAACAGAATGACAAATTTTGTCCCCAGTTGTACAGTTACCGACATGGACAACTGAGTGAGGCAACACCTATCATCAGGAGAACAAACTGCTCCTGCAAGTCCCATCCCTAATAAAATGGATTTGAAAACAGATTGGTTCCACAGGAGACGTTCCTCTGCCTTTGACAAGGGTCTGTGCTTCAACAAACCAGACTACTCTCTTGCCCATAATGCAGGTGAGCTGGTGTCAGTCACTCACTCCTATCTTACCTTGTGGGCTGTTCCGTCATCCTGTTTTCTAGATAATTCCAGATCATTTGTGCTGCAATCACGATTTTATCCCTGTATGCCATGGATACAGCTTGCATATATACTTTTAAACTGAAGAGTTCATCTTAGGAGATTGACAGCATTTAATACTACTGTTTTCTTTCTCCTACAGTCTGAATATTTTTTGCATCTTTTTTGATAGTTATTTGGAGAAACTGGTGGTAGGTACAGCCTGAACTCCTTAACTGAGGATGAATGCTTCCTGATGTATGTTATGTAAATTACTTAATTCATTTTTCTGCTTTACCTAATAACATTTTGTAAGATTTGTTAGAGAACTGTTCAGTTTTCTATCATATGACATAGGTTTTGAATATATAAATATATATATATATATATATTTATATATATTTATATCTATATATATATATATAGAGAGAGAGAGAGAGATGTATTTTACTGATGTTCATATGTAAGATGTTGATTATGTGATGTTTAAATGTAATCTGTTTGACACAGTACTGTTACTCTGATTTTGCATTTTTAAGATTCTATATTTCTACTCCATGATATCTCAGGCTGTGGCTGGAAAAGGTCAGTAGACCAGTCCATCAACCTGGTCAAACAACTGAAATACAAACAAACAAATAAATAAGAAAAAAGTCCAAAAACTGTAGCAAGAAAACAAAGACTCCAGTGGAAAAAACAGGAAACTAGAACACACAAAATCCACTGGAAACACCACACGGAGATGACCACTATTATGGAGAGCTTCTTTATTAGCAACAGGAACACACAAGCGCTTTCACGTAGCTGTACTACGCTTCTTCAGGTGTAATGAAACATAAAATTAGACAGCTTTTTATACAAGCTCTTTTGGCGCTCAAACTTACCAATTTAGACCCTAATTGGATAATTATAACAATCATAATAGACTAGTTAAAAGCACAACATTAACAATTTCATGTAAAACAAAATAAAAAATTCATTAAAATGTTTAAAAGTGACTTAAACAGCAAGGTTGGCAGAAAAATGCCTTGAACAAACGTACTGCATGAGTAAAACAGGACAAAATCATCTGTCGAACTGACAGTATAAGCCTGCTAGCAAACCAAGCTTGCTATAAGACTAAATTATAAGTAGTCCTAGCCGGAACACGAAGCATAAACCATAAACCGGAAAAAATGTTTACTTAATGGGAGTATGTAACACAGCGATATCACTAATAAAACTAAAATGTTTAAACTAACTCTATTGTTGAAATCGCTCAACTGAGCTCGTACTGAACTCCTTAGCATCCGGTTAGTAAACAGACCATGTGCATCAAACGGCACCAAATACACAATACAAAATAAATGTGTGTAGAAATGATGCTACCAAACGCTACTGTGAAGCAGTATGTTCCATAAAATGACTACTTATCTAAAAACAAGAGGCAACAATATATTACGACTGTTGACAAATGCAAAACATAATCTTAGTTAAAGGCGTATTGATACAGCCATCGCAGCAGCAAAACATCAAATAATGCTGATCTAAACCGCAGCTGCAAAGTGCCCTAAACTTGCATTAAATCTCAAAAAGAAAACGCCATTACCATTCAAGAAGACCACAAAAATAAAATCCATCCATGGCGATCGCACTCAAAATAAGATCGCTGCCATTGTCTAAACAGGGAAATTCAATAAAACAAACAAAACGACAAAAGCCAGTCCGGCAGTAAAAAGTATCCTACTGACAACACCAGCTACCAAACTAGAAAGTGGGGTAGCAACCAGCTGCTGGCTTACTAAAGCATTACTGATTGACTTTTAACGTAACGGAGGATCCGACAACTAACAACACAAGCCTGGACAACCATATTAAAAAATAAATGTTGCCAAAATATCTAAAACAAAAAATGGTAACTACAACGGTCAACTACTGGGTAACAAACAACCAGACGACTCACCTCCAACAACGTCAGGCATCTAGGGATCCAGCAAAACGCTAGTAAGGTGGCAAATACCAACATTGTATCACTGGGAACCAGACAAACACAAAATCTGTCAACAGTCAACCCCCAAGTGAAACTGGAAGGTCTAGGGGACCTGACCAGAACATATAGGTATACAAGCTATACTATACACATGAATAATAACAATAAAGTGCATGTAGCATAATAGAGACTGAGCTTGACCAGAACAGATCACGGGGTACTGGATAAAGTTTGAGACCATCTGTAGGTCAATAACAACTGTAGTAGTATCCAGTTGTCCAATATGACAGAAGGCACAGATATATCAAACGCCTGCATACCATAAACACAGTAATGCAAAGCATGGAGGACAAAGAATGTAGCATATGGACGACTGAATGTCTTAATCAATCAAAAGATAAAACTAACATCATACACAGATAACCACTCTTATATAAGACCACCATCAAAACAAAGGACCACCACTGTGTAAAATGTTATATGAAATATCAGCCCACTGTTCCCTTATACCATATAAGGGCCTTAATACAGTGCACATACTGAATATCAAAATAATCAGTATAGGGTAGGCTGTAGGCAAACCTGTAACAACCTAGCACAAAACACAATATATAAAGAAATTATACAATAGATGGCTCTGTGGAACCATATCAGAGGAGGGTGAGCCTGTTAAAAAAACACATAAAAGGCTCATAAAAGCAAAAAGACAAAATCGGGGACACACTAAATATTGGGCCATACAGCAGAACAAACCAACTTCTGTCTCTACTACCTCATGTTAAGAACAGGTTTGACTGAAACATATTGGTTAATACCTGGATTGTAAGTGCGCCTTTAAGGTAAGAATCCACTTAAGCTCCCTCACTGCCAGTTGATTCATGTTGTCTCCTTCCCTAATGTTGATTGTCAGCAGTTCCAGAACCATAAATTTAAAACTGTGTGTATTAAATTCCAGAGTGTGCTTGGCCAAGGCACTGCTTTCATTGCCTTTCCTGATGTCATAGCAATGATTGTAGATCCTATCACAAAGTCTTCTCTTCGTGAGGCCTACATAAAAGGCTTGGCATGAATCACATATGGCCAAATAAATTAAGTTGGTACTATTACAGTTACTGTGAAATCTGGGTGTGAACAAAAAGGATCCATCAGGATGTAAAAAACTAAGGTCTTTCGATATATGTGGGCACATGTGACAGTGCCCACTGTTTTCTTTCTCCTACAGTCTGAATATTTTTTGCATCTTTTTTGATAGTTATTTGGAGAAACTGGTGGTAGGTACAGCCTGAACTCCTTAACTGAGGATGAATGCTTCCTGATGTATGTTATGTAAATTACTTACTTCATTTTTCTGCTTTACCTAATAACATTTTGTAAGATTTGTTAGAGAACTGTTCAGTTTTCTATCATATGACATAGGTTTTGAATATATAAATATATATATATATTTATATATATATATATATCTATATATATATATATATATATATATATATATATATATAGAGAGAGAGAGATGTCTTTTACTGATGTTCATATGTAAGATGTTGATTATGTGATGTTTAAATATAATCTGTTTGACACAGTACTGTTACTCTGATTTTGCATTTTTAAGGTTCTATATTTCTACTCCATGATATCTCAGGCTGTGGCTGGAAAAGGTCAGTAGACCAGTCCATCAACCTGGTCAAACAACTGAAATACAAACAAACAAATAAATAAGTGTTGAACTCTATACTGAGGAGAAGAAAGGTGAAGACGAAGCATCCAGGAATGACTCAAATAGATTGACAAAAGGTCCGGTGGTAGATTGTCATTAAAAAATTAGTTTATAGAACTCTCCAGCAGAGAAAAGCTTAAGGGTGTGTTACGTGGTCCAGCAAGAGTTAACTGGTGAGACTCGGGAAGGGTTGGGTGCCTATTGACCTGTGAGTTAAAGGGCAGGAATAGGAAACTGTTGTTGTTCTTTTCATTCTTCCTCACTAATGGGTTTGGATCCAATCTTCTGATCTGACTTGGCTGCATATACTAAACTTCGGATCCAGCTATCAAGCTTCTCCCTCTACTCATAATGCTGTACTGCATCCCCATTGCCTCAAATCTCTTGCCTCCATCATGGTTAGATGCAGGTTCTGCTCTCGAGCATAGTAAGAATATTTAATTCTACTTTGTTCTCCCAAAATTTAGCTGCAGAGAGATTTGACTAAAGAACTATTGGACAAAAGAACTATTAAATACTCTCTCTGACTTCATGTCTGCTAAGTATTTCAAAAAGACTTCTTCTCAGCTGGCCACTCTTGTCTATTTTGAATGCTTTGATGAGGTTCATTTCTCATACAGCTGGAGGTACCTCACGAGCAGCCATTTCAGGGGTAGCCATAAGGAGACATATCTAGATGTCATTATTAGACTTTGCTGAGCCCTTCAAGACATCTTTTGTTAATTCCCATTTTGATGGCACTTCCTTGTTTGTGCCATCAGTTAAGGACACACTTACCTGCAGTGAACATGAAGGAAAGATACTGTCTGCCATGGGAATTAAGTTTTCTACCCCTCAGTGGACCTTTTCAAGAAACCATCGAGGTGGTAAGAAAATGTGGTTCCATAAGTTTCAGGGACCTTTCCAGGATTTGCGTGGGGATAATTCCTCCAGAGGCAGATGAGGAAATTTTAATGATAGACATTTCCCTAGAGGCATAGGAAGCCCGCAGTACCAGGGCTGTTGACAGGACCTGTCAACACTCTTGAAGCGTTGACTGTCCAACTCCGAAGGCATTTGGGGGTTGATTCTCTTTGCACCTAGACACTTGGACAGATATCACAACAGATTTATGGGTGCTAAGAATAATATCCAGAGGTTACTACATACCATTTTCCCTTCTTCCTCCTTGTCAAAGGAAGAAACTTCCCAGCATTCCATCCAGTCAGAGGAAGGAAGCAGCACAAGAAATACAAAAGCTGCTAGAAAAAAAGAGTCCAGAAGTTCCCACCTAACCAAATAGGATTCAGAACTTACTCAAGCTTCTTTTTAGTGCCAAAGAAAACAGGGAACCTCAGACCCAGTTTGGATCCAAGTCTTTGAACCAGTATGTAAAGATGGCACAGTTCCGAATGGTCACAGTTCAGTCCATCTTGCCCGTACTGCAGAAGGATGACAGGATTTGCACTATAGACCTTCAGGATGTATACTGTCATATAAAAGTAGACAGTTGATCCAGAAGATATCTTCACCTTCTGCAGGGAGCCAGTCATTACCATTTTGGAGCTCTGCCTTTTGGACTCACCACAGCCCCCAGGGTATTTACCAAATGCATGGCAGTAGTAGCAGCTCACTTGATGCTCAAAGGATTCCAGGTGTTTCCATATCTAGACGATTGGCTCCTCACCGCCCCCTCCAAGCATCAACTTCAACAAGTCAGGGAGTATTTACTCCAGATTTGCAGTCCCTTGGTCATCCCAATAAATCTTGCCAAGTCAAAGTTTTCTCCAATTCAAAGCCTGGAATTCATCGGAATGCTTTTGAACACTATAACTCAGGTGGCTTCTTTACTTCTCCACTGCATTACTTGTATAAAACATCAGGGTCAGGCTATCCTTTCTCATCCTTCTCCTCCAGCAAGATTAGTGCTTCGAGCACTGGGGTCTATGTTAGCTGTCATAGTACTGCTTCTCCTAACACCCCTCTTTATGAAATTCTCCAATGGACCTTACCTGTACAGTTGTCCATTCTAAATCAGCCCTTGTGTTTTGAAATAAAACTCTCCATGATTTCCAAGCTTCACATTCGTTGGTGAATTCAATCTGATGATCCCTTTCTGGGCAGACCTTTTGTTCTTCTGAATCCAATTGTCACAGTGACCATGGATGTTTCCAAACAGGGGTGGGGGGCATTTTATTGGGAAAGACGGTCCAAGGCATGTTGTCCCTGCAGGAGACCAAATTGCATATCAGTGTGTCCTAGAGATGAGAGCACTCCTTTTAGCATTGCAGGCATTTCAAGATGCTCTCCCCCTTGGGGACTATTGCAGTTCGGATGGACAGCACGTCAGTAGTGTGGTACATCAACAAGCAAGGAAAAACCTGATCTTACTCCCTGTGCAGAGGCACCATGAGAGTTAGGGAATGGGCAATCTCATCAGACCACTTTGTAACTGTGATGCACATCCTGGGTAAAACCAGTGTGCAGGCAGACAAAAATAAGCAGATCTAGTCTGATGCCAATTGTCTCTCCGTCAGCTGGTAGCAAATATGATCTTCATATGTTGGGACCAACCATGCGTGACCTATTTGCCACCCCTCTCAACAACAAATGCAGCAAGTATTTCACTCTGATCCCCCCTCAGGGGAGTCACAGAGAGACGGTCTGCTTCACGCTTGGCCCTCAGGTCTCCTTTATGCTTACCCTCCTCCTCCACTGATTCCAAAATGTCAGTAATCCTCATTACCCCCTTCTGGCCTCAGCAAGTGCAGTTCCCCTTTCTACAGTCTCATCTTTGTTATCCTGTATGGATACTGGAGCCTGTTCAGGAACTTCTGCCTCACACATCAAGGATTCAACATCCCAAACTTTACTCCCTCAAGTTGACCACATGGTTTCTGCACTTCGAGTAATAGTTGGACAGTCCAGGCTCTCTCTCCCAAGAAAGTCTGTAGAAACAAATGGAAAAGATTTTCTATTTGAGCTTCTGACCAGAACATCAACCCTTTTGTGGCTCCAACTTCTGCTATTTTTCATTTGTAACAACTCTTTTTAAAGAATGGGCCAGTTTTTCTACAGTTAAACTTCAGTTGGCAGCAATTTCAAAATTCCATTCATGAAATAAGTCTTTCTCCTTGGTTTCCTCCAGATTGTGTAAAGCATTTATGAAGGACATTTTTCTTCTCAGACCTCCAGTAAAGGATCCTTCATCGCCTTGGGACCGTACTGTGGTTCTTCAGGGTTTAATTCAGAAGCTCTTTGAACTGTCAGGCAAATGTGATCTAAAATTTCTGTCATGGAAAATGGAATTCTTGGTGGTTATAACTTCAGCAAAAAGAATTTCTGAACTCCAGGCTGTATCAACAAAACCTCCTTACATTGTTTTTCATAAATGCTGGGTTTCTCTACAGACTAACCTTTCCTTTTTACCTAAAGTGGCTTCTGAAAATAATATCAACAGACACATTAATTTACCAGTCTTTTTTCCAATTTTTTCTAAGTTATTCATTAATTTTATTTATTTTACATCTGTTTCCCAGGTAGTGTCCATCTAGACCAGAAGCCCGTTTTCAGCAAAGACCCAGGGAAAAAAGCTCCAGAAATATATACTTAATGGTTTATAGTGACATGAGAAGACGTTCAAAATACAGTACATAGTAACATGAAGAAAAAACAGAAGCAATATATAGTAAAGCAACATTTTTAGCATTACATAATGTTAAAAAGAGTACAACTAAGCAATACTCAGTAATTGAAACTCCTGTAAACGTCTATAAAATGCATAAAACATTTTTTTAACAGTCACATGCTAGGGGCCACTAATCTTATAGGACTGGGTTATTGCTAGGGATAGGGATAATAAGGCAGAGTACATGCTGCACCTCCTTGATGTGCACAGACAGTTTCACAGAACAAAACAGCTTAGAAAGTCAGATCAGCTTTTCATACCCTTTTCCTTAAATTGCCTGGGTTAGTCATTCTCTAAAGTTACCCTAGCTGAATGCATTACTGGTTACATTTCATTAATTTATTCTCAAAAGGTTTAATTTTTCCAAAACTTCTCCAAGCTCATTCATCTTGAGCCTTGATTACTTCATTGGTATTTTAGTCAAGGATGTTTATTGGTGAGATTTCTGCAGCAGCCACATGGTCTAAGACACATACCTTTGTTACACATTACAAATTGGACATAATATCCAGAGGTAGAGCCTCTTTTGGTTTGACAGTACTCTGGCATCTTCTTCCACGAGAGCCTCCCAAGGTCTACGTAGCGGGGGACTGTCCCATTAATGAGTAAGAATGACAAGGACAACATCAAATATATAAGTTATGTACTCATCATAACTTTGCATCTGCGTTGTCCATTTTCATTCTTCCTCACCTTCCCTCCCATCTATCCCCCATCTTTTTTTTTTTTCCTTCTGGAAGAACCTACTGGACTAAGTTTGGAACCTGATGTTCCAGGTTTGAGCCCTGTCTTTATTTCTGTCTATCCTATTTCTCTCTTGGACAAGTGGGAGATTAGGCAGCAAACTCAGTCTGAGGCAGTGGGGATGGAGTAGAGCATTACGAGTAAAGGGAGGAGCTCAAGAGCTGAATGCGAACTCTATTATATGCAGCAGAGTTGTATCCAAGGATCAGATCTGAACCCATTGATGAGGAAGAATGAAAATTGACAACTAAGCTGCCAAGTTATGATGAGTACATAACTTATAAATATTATTGGAACTTTGGTTTAAAGTACAGCATGTCAGTATCCCTTGTTTAAAATTACTGACAGCCAGAAGTAGGGAGTGAAGCTTGGCTTAAGGAATGGCTAGGAATGTGCAGATAAGTGTCTTGTCTAACATCTGAAGCTGAAGAAATCAGTGAAGAGGAGGAGAAACTGGACTGTAAATGTTTTTCAAAAATTCACTTGATGAAAAATGAAGAGTCCCACAGAAGGTGCCATAAGAAAATGGGAAGCCTTTAGAAAGTCAGTTCAGACCTCCCACAGGCAACTTCGTAATAAAGAAATATGTAAGTGGCAGTATGAACTCATGTGTATAGTATTTGCTCACATGGACAAAAATGTTGCCACATGATAAGCATGCTGTTTATATGCACTGTCCGCACCCTGATCAACAACCAGATTCTTGCTTATTCTGCATGGCTTTCAGCTTTGCTATTTAGCATGAAGATGTCGAGCAGTCCTGCTGGTTAGATAAAAATTAGAAGAAGAAGTAAAAAAAAAAAAAACGTAAGAGACAAGACTGTCAAGGAAGGCATCACCAACAGTCTGGATCATTAAAGCATTGATATTAGCTTCATTCTTTGATGGTAGTTTGGTCCTTTTAACTTTGTACACCCCTAGAAAGGGCCCTTCTCTGTGTAGATGCCCTGTCAAAAGTTGAGGCTGCCCTTGACTATTGTGTGACAGCCTTGTGGTCATTGGAAGGTATGGCAAAGTCTTTGGCTGAAAGTCTTAATGAAGGCACTTCAGCTATGACACCATTATCCTGCAGGTCTAAAATGTTTTATCCTCCCATCTGTGTTTATAGACCAGGGGTCTCAAATTCAGTTGAACACTGGTGCTAAAAGAGGACTTGCGAAATCTACCAAGAACCACAATCTCCAAGACAAAAGGAAATGCATATTTTGTAGCTAGAAAAGTAGAGTAGTCGCATCCATTATAGATAATTATGCTTGTTTGAGGGTTGCCTGAGGGCCAAGGCCCATAAGTTTGAGACCACTTGTCTAGACTATGGCTGAGAGTGACTGCCTCAAGTCTTCACTGTGGCATGGACATTCATTAACTGCCTTGTTATAATCTACTGTCGGGGTACTTTGTTTCTCTAGAAAAGACTTCAGCATCAGTTTTGGTGACCTTACTTCTAATGGTCCCACTTAGTAGCATAGTGTCTCTCACAGTCGCTAAGCCCTGTCAAACTCCATTGGAATCCTTGCACAGATTGTAGTTGTTGGAAGTTTCCCAGCTGTCCACATCGTTGTCACACTAGTCTAAGCTGACAGCAGAAACCTCTGGATCTTAGCTTAAGTCTTCTGATTTAGATGACAGGCTTAAGCTCTGTCCTTCTCATGAGTTCAGGTATTTTCTGACATATAACCGTACTCTGAGGTGGATGGTGCCAAGGAGGACAGCAAAGAAATTGTGGAATCAGAGGAACTTTCCATAGTGACTCCTTTCCTTACCTCACTCATCTCATCCTCATCCCTTGACAGAGTCAAAAGCTCTTTCTTACCCGAGCACCTTATCTTTGAGGAGTTATTTGCTTTCTTGGTTTCTGTCATGGAGTTTACTATTTTCATCGTAGGACAAGAAGAAGTGTCAAATGACCCACTATCTTGTTCTTCCTGAAACCCCAAAAGATGTTAACATTCCCTACTTCCCATCATTAAATCAGTGATTGAAAATTGTAGATATCCCAATAAAGCTCTATACCTGGGCCTTAGATCAAACAGAAAATATTTATCTCCTAAGGGTTATACATTTTCTGGGCAGTTAGTCTGTTACCATGGTGATGGCAGTAGTATTTTTGTTTTATGATAGATAAAAGACCTCACAGACCTCACAGCACCTAAGTTAGCTATCTGTGGACTGAGAGTCCAAGAGGCTGGGCCACAGTGATAAGAAAATGTATTCAGCAGAAACTTTGGACTTGTGAACCATCAAGTAAGACAGTTAAACTGATGTTGTATTTGGGCAGTCTGCTCTGAGAGAACCAGGCTGTCATAGAGTCTCTCCCAGAGTCAGATATTAGAAAGCAACTTATGGAAATCGATCACAAGTTGTAGGAGGTCAACATATAATCCCTGCACTCCATGTATGATGCATACCAGTGCTGTGATGTTTGGGGTCATTCTGTGCTGCCATACTGACATATGTTCATGTGGGATTCCTAATAAAAGGCAGACCAAAATGCTGAATTTCCTTTCTTGAGCACCCAGATGTTCATCGTATTACACTGCTGCAGTCATTACACTTGGGTTATCCTGCCGTCAGGCGGTTCCCCAGTCGGCCTGAGTTCCAAAGTCTTGGTCCGGCATCGGTTGCTGTTGCCTCCTCCCTGACGTCAGTGCAACAGGGGTATATAAGATGCAGCAGCCATTTTCTTCAGTCTTTCTTGCCGTGCGGTGCCCGAAGCAGAAGCAGTTCGCAAGTGCCGGTCGGCCAACTCCTGAGATTTTCATTCCCAGTCCAGAACCGAAGTCTTCTACAAAGCTAAGTACCCCGTTGGGGAAACTTTTTCTTGCCTGAGACTGATGTCAGTAAAAGTTAATAACTGTATTTCTTGTGGGAAGCAAATACCTCATAAGGATTTCCACTCCTATTGTATTCCATGCCTAGGCCCAGACCACAACGTCACTGGTTGTTGGTTTTGTGCTAGGTTTAATAAGCGCACTATTAAACGTCGGTTTGATTTTGCCCGACATTATTTTGGCAGAAAATTCAATTACACCATGCCGTCAGAACTCCCGACGACAGGATTTCATAAAAAGCGCAAAGACAAGGACAGGCATCCAAGGCCCAAAACTGATGACGAGGCCTCTTCTAGGCCTGTCGCCAGTTCTCTGGCTTTCAGCGAGGCGCCTACACAGCCCCTGATGACCGCTTCCACAGAACCACAGACCGTATCCGACTCCCACGTGGAGCTGGCTGAGCCTTCGGATGCTATATGTTTTCAACCTACCGAAACTAACCCATCTGAGGGAACTGAAGTAGCTGAGCAATCCACAGCCTCAGAGGGTGTCTTCAGACCTACCCAGTTAACCATTAAACCCTCTACTAAGTCTAAGGCCCCTTTAAAAACAAAGAAACAGATACAGCATTCTCCAGGACAGGCTTCCATGCCTAAGAAACAAATGCTCAAAATGGTCAAAGACCTAATCACCCTGATCAGGGGGTCCCATCCCCCTCCTGAAAAAAGGCCCAGACAGGAGGCAGACTATGAATCTTCCAACCAGATGTCCATTTCTTCAGATTCATCCTCAGACCTAGGATATTCTTTACCCCCTTATAAGGATTCTGATGCTGAGGAATCAATTCCATCAGCCTCTCCACCTGAGGACTACTCCTTTGGGGAGACCTTACATACCATGAGGGAGCATTTCCATTGGGAAGGCCAGGATTACTCAGAATCCAAGAAAAGGCTCAGACACTTCCTTTTATTGCCTCAACACAGAGCCCTTGCTGTTCCACCAGTGTTAGATATTGTGGATGATGTCTACACTGAATCCAGCTTAAACCCTGACTCCTTACCTCCAGCCCCAGTTAAACCAGACAGATATTACAGAGTCCCTGACTCTCACAAATTTCTGTATAAAAGCCCTGTTGCTGACCCTGAAACTATTTCTCAGGGACCCAAAGGGATTAAGGCCTCATCAGCAAAAAAACAAGTTCCCTCTGACAGAGATTCCAGAGCATTAGACAGATGGGGAAAGAAAGTATATATGTCTGCAACCTTAAAATTGCCAGTTTCACATGCTAAAATATCAGCAATTTTTGATGTCTCAGTTAAAACAAAAAATGCTTCCAGATTCAGATCCTCCTAATTTTAAAGAAATGCAGGATTTATTGCATGTAGCTGAACAAGTGGGAAAGCATACTTTGCAATGTGGTTTTGATTCTTTAGAGGCCTCCTGCAGAGCAGCATTTACAGGCTCTGTCATTAGAAGGCATGCTTGGTTAAAAGAACATACGTTACCAGATCATGTTAAAGCAAAATTATTGGATGTACCTTTACAGCAGGATGTGTTATTTGGAGTTAAGGCAGAAGAGGTATTAAAGAAAATGAAGGATAAGGCAAAATCTATGCAAACAGTAAAGGATTTCTTACAGGTTCAGCCACCAAGATTTAGCAGAAATTGGCCAACAAGGAATTGGTCCTTTCCGGCTACAGACAGACCTCAAAGGGGCAGATACAGACGTCTGAGAGGTAGAGGTCAACCACAAGGTCCTTACAGGTCTCGACAATGGGGTGCACTAGGCCAGAAAGAAGGGGAAAACAGGCCCCAACCATATAAAAAGCAGCCTCAATGACTTCCCATTACAGCTGCCAAACAACTCTCTCCTGGCAGCCCCCTTAGGAGGAAAACTAGCACTTTTCTATCACAATTGGCATTGGATCATCAAAGACAAATGGGTTCTCAGCATTGTATCTCAAGGTTACAGGTTCCACTTTCACACTCTGCCAAGGTTAGAAGGAATGCCAAATCTGCCACCAAATCAATGGGCAGAGGCTCAAAAACAAATTACAGCTGTCATGAAAATGAGAGCTATTCAAGAGGTACCACCACAAGAGCAAGGACAAGGATTTTATTCAAGACTCTTTCTGGTTCCCAGAAAGGACAAAGCCTGGAGGCCCATTCTGCATCTTTCTTCTCTAAACACTTACCTGGATGTTCCGAAGTTCAAAATGTTGACACTACAGCAGCTTCTTCCCTTGCTGGGCAAGAAAGCTTGGCTCGTGACTTTGGACCTCAAGGAGGCATACCTGCATGTCCCTATCAGACAAAACTGCAGAAGATACCTCAGATTCATAGCGGGTTCAATGCACTATCAGTTCTCTGCACTGCCCTTTGGCTTATCTACTGCACGCAGGGTCTTTGCAAAGTGCCTGGCACCAGTAATTGCATTTTGCAGACAGAAAGGAATTCAAATTTATCCGTACCCGGATGACTGCCTGATTCAAGCAGAGAGCAAGGACAATCTTCTAGAGCATCTGGCATTTGTAAAACAGCTATTAAGTTGCCTGGGGTACACAGTAAACGAAAAGAAATCAAAACTAGTGCCCTCACAAGAGATAATATTCCTGGGTGCCAGCTTGAACACAATGGCCCAGATGGCTTACCTCACGCCAGACAAGCAAGGACAACTGACTCAATACTTTCAGTAGATGGCAACAAAAACCCAACTCCCTGCAAGAAAAATTCTGCAGGCCTTGGGTTACATGGCATCTTGCATACTACTAATTCCATATGCCAGACTGCATATGAGGAAACTACAGTGGTACCTAAAGAGTGTATGGTCTCAACACTGTCAAAGTTTGGAAACACTTATACCACTAATACCTTTACTTCAACAGGAGTTTCGATGGTGGGCTCAAGCTTGTCACCTCAACAAGGGACAGCCTTTTACTCAACCCACAGTCAGGCAAACACTGACAACAGATGCATCGGATTACGCCTGGGGAGCACACATGGTAGGAAAATGTATTCAGGGCAAGTGGCCCGCAGAACAAAGGCATCTTCACATCAATCAAAAAGAGATGTTAGCTGTACAGAATGCCCTTATAGCTTTCAACGACCTGCTGCATCCAGGACAACTATTACTAAAAACAGACAACAGCACAGTTATGTGGTACATAAACAAGCAAGGGAGCACTCACTCCTACCCCCTCTGCAGACAAGCCATGACCTTGTGGAACACAGCTCTAAACTATCAAGTTCATCTGCAAGCACAATTCCTGCCAGGAGAGGAAAAACACACTGGCAGACGACTTAAGCAGAAACATCATGGATCCCCACGAATGGGAATTGAATCCACAAATATTCAGATTGATTACACAAAAATGGTGGAGCCAGGACATAGATCTGTTTGCATCCCCAATGAACTGCCAGCTACAGAAATTCTGCACAAGGAGTTACCATCCACAAGCATGGAAAGTGGATGCCCTCTCATTCAGCTGGAAAAACCTACAAGTATACGCTTTCCTTGCACTACCTCTCCTTCCAAAGGTTCTCATAAAAGCCAGGCAAGAAGAGCCAAAGATGATCCTGATTGCTCCAGACTGGCCACATCAGCACTGGTACCCAATCTTAAAAAATTTAGCACAAGAACCACCCTGGATATTGCCTCAAATCCCACAACAATCAGATACTTCACTGTCAGCTAAAGACGTTAAACCTAGCTGCATGGAAAATTCCTTAGTCAAGCAAGCAATGCCTCTCTCCAAAGCTGTTATGGATGCCATTCTGGAGGCCAGAAGGCCTAGTACCAGGAAAGCCTATTCGGATAAATGGAAGAGATTCTGTGCCTGGAACCAGGCCCACAGCCTTGACCCTCTTGTCCCAAACATTCCTCAGATTCTACAATATTTAACTGAGATGCTGGACAAAGGCCTCTCTTTTTCATCTATCAGGATCCACGCCTCTGCCATCTCTGCTCATTACAACATGGATCCTCCAATTTTCTCTAATCCATTGCTAAAACAGTACCTCAGAGGGGCTAAAAACATAAGACCGCCCCGTAGAGCACCTACTCCAACTTGGGACCTCAACTTTGTTTTGGAAAAATTAACTTTACCTCCCTTTGAGCCAGCTAACACAGCAGAATTAAAATATATTTCTTGGAAGACTGCTCTGCTCCTGGCAATAACATCAGCTCGAAGAGTTTCAGAATTACAGGCACTAATGGCAGTGGAACCTTTCCTCATTTTCCACCAGGACAGGGTGTCCTTAAGAACTAACCCTACGTTTATGCCAAAGGTGGTTTCAAGTGTGGCTCTAAACCAAACTATTCACTTGCCAACTTTTTATCCAAAACCACAGAATAAAGGGGAGAGACTACTGCATTCTTTGAACATTCACAGGCAGTTATGCTTTTACTTGGACAAAACCAAAGCTTTCAGAAAATCTGAGCAATTACTGGTAGCATATGCTGCAGGAGCACAGGGAAAAGCCATTTCAAAACAGACTATTTCAAAATGGATAGGACATTCATTAGTTTCTGCTACACACACCATGGGAAACCTATACCTAGCAGCATTAGATCTCACTCCACCAGGGCAACAGCCACTTCAACTTCCTACCTCAGAGGAGTGCCTACCAAGGACATTTTGGAAGCAGCAACATGGAGTTCTGTTCATACCTTCACCAAGCATTACCGTCTGCCTTTATACTCTAAATCCAGAGCTGGCTTCACCACTGCTGTGCTGCAGGGCCTTATAGCCACACCTAATGCCTTATAGAACCAGCCACCCTACCTCAGCTTTGGGATTCTACCCAAGTGTAATGACTGCAGCAGTGTAACACAATGAACATAGTACAGTTTTGTACCTACCATAAATGTAGATGTTCGAGTGTATACACTGCTGCAGTCCAGGTTACCCTCCCTCCTTCCCCTCTTACTTGCTGGTACGTACCTTTGTCTTCTACCCTTTACTACCTATGGGGAGTATTTGCTGGTAACTGAAAGTTGTTGTTTGCTTTTCTTATGTATGTTTTATTAGCAATTTGAATTGCCTACCTTTTGGAGGCACCTGACATCTGGGGCAAGAAAAACTGAAGAAAATGGCGTTGGCTGCATCTTATATACCCCTGTCGCACTGACGTCAGGGAGGAGGTGACAGCAACTGATGCCGGACCAAGACTTTGGAACTCAGGCCAACTGGGGAACCGCCTGACAGCAGGATAACCCAAGTGTAATGACTGCAGCAGTGTATACACTCGAACATCTACATTTATGGTAGGTATAAAACTGTACTTTCTTTATTAATAGTATTCAGCATCTTATTTCATAACTGAAAGAAGACGGACAACAGCTGGGAGCAAGAAATGTGTCCACCAAAAGATGGGCCAGTTATAGACCCAACTGCAACAGGCTAGGGTGGGACCTCCCCCCCAAGCCAAAAAAAAAACAAGCTCTCCCAGGTTATGCCCCAGGATTCCAGGATTCCCAGCAGCAGTTTTGACTGTTTGCAGGGCCACTACTCAATGACTCAGCAGGAGGTGGTCATTGGCAAGTTTATTTTATCGTGCAGCAGTTTGTGGAACAATTACCATTGACTTGGAGCTCATTGCTTCACCGATCTGCTTTCCATTAACTTGCAGTTGGGTTTCTTCCAAGAATATGCTTCTTCTATAATACAGTCTTCAATTCCTTTCATACAGGAAGGCAGCCATACTGATTTTTGCACTTGAGATTGGAGGATTTTCTTTCCATTTTGGTCCCTAAAAAGTCTAAAAGCCTCTGGTTTGTACTAGATCTCAAACGATTCAGTCATTTTGTTCAGCACAAACCCTTCAAAATGTTAACAGCCTTGTCTCTGCAGCCTGTCTTGCACAGAAAAGAATGGTTCTGGATCTTGGTTGTGAAAGATGTTTACCTTTGCACTTCCAACTAACAACATGCATCACAGGTTTCTGCACTATACGCTCACATGTCAGAGATATCAGATGAGATCTTTACCTTTTGCCTTGTTTGCTGGTAGCTTAGTTTGTCAAGTGCTTAGCCATGGTAGCCACTGTTGCATGCAGCTTGGGTGACTTGTGCATTCCCTAGGTGGCTATATTTTTTTCTGCTCTGTCCTTGGAGCATTTGGAGTGAAACAGGAAAAAGACTACAAGTCTTCAACCTGTTAGGAGTGACTGAATCTATAGAAATCTCATTTCAGTCCATCGCAGAGAGCAATCTTTCTGGGACTGATCCTGGATGTGTTGATGAGTTGCATGTTGATATCTTTGTAGTGGATAATTAGCCTTAGAGATATAATTTATTGTATGACTCAGTATGCCATGTACTTTCCTTGGGCCCAGCGGCTCATTTTGGCTACCATTACAACAATGCAGTTTGGCTAACTATAATGGTTGCTCAGTGAACTGTAATGTTCTGGATTTCTCTGGTGTAGCACCTACAACCACTATGGACTGGGGGTTAACTACATCTTCTTAAGCTGTTGGAGTCCTGTCATTATGCAAGGGAGAACCACTTGTGTTGGTCCCGGGAGAGGGAACAGGAAAGATGTACCTTACCTTATATTGGAGCTTGCATTAATTCTTTGCAGTGCTATTTACAATTTATTTTTATTTTTATTTGTAGTCCTGTTACATTACCTTAATGTTGGAGCTTATCTCCCTAGACCTGTACTGAAAATGGACATGTATCCAGTTAGACTAGCCCAGTCAACAATTGTAAAATAAAATAAAATAAAATGAAATTTCCTTGTTGTGTCAGAATGCTATGCCCATCCCTGGAGAAGCTGCTTCTGCCATTAGTAACATGGTTGACTCCATTTTTCCAGTCTAAAAGAAACAGAAAAAACAAACATGTATCTACTTTTCTATGTGATTATTTATTTGATCTACAACATCTATCACTTTATACCTTTTACATGAAATACCAAAGTTTTTGGTTTGATCTTTGAACAAAGCATTTATGTTGTCAAAGTGTCTTCTTGATATTGATGCAGAATGTTATGCACCCAACAAATTTTATGTTTAACCCAGTTTTGTATTTTAGTACCTATACAAGTTCCATGATCCCCTCGGTCTCTCATCTGGCACTGTATACATAGAACGCAATTTTTTTGTATGATTTTTTTGCTGTGCCTGACAACCATCAGACGTTCAGATGCTTTCTGAGCATGCTTTGTACTGTTGCTATCATCCTGGCAGTGAGAGCATTTTTCATTTCATTATCCAAGCCCATCCCTGGTTGCAGTATTGTCAGCACTTCAGTCACTGTGAGGGTCACCTACTTCCCCTTGTTCTCAAATGTACTGACAACAGTTACTGTCAACAACTTGTGTGGTGATGTCCATGTGTTTTGTAGCACTTACTCCCTATATATTTTATTATAGGTTCATAGGTTGTACTAGGCTAATGGCTCTGGAGCCTTTACAAGCCTGGCCCATATGATTTCCTGGCATTGTGCCACCCGACCTTTGTTCCCAGTTCCTCTGTCAAGTGGAGCCACTGGAGTGATCCCTTGGGTGAATTTTCTATTTCTCATCCACTCACTAAGATTTCTTATGAAGAGGGCCAGTGAGGCGCTCATTGCCTTGTCATTAGAGCAGTGACACAGCCGGGCAGGAATCTACATTTCCCCCACCAAGGATGTCCACAACCATCCTGCCTGCCTGCACAGTTAAGAACTCAAGACAGTAGTTTTCCAATTCCTTTTCAATATTGTAACCTAGTATGTCTTTTACTGGGTTTGACCATCGGCAAAACAGAGTCCGTATCAACTATAGCTGAACATTATAGTTTTTTAACACTTGTATTAAATTATGGCAGCATTAGTCAATGTGACCAGATCACCTGGAGAAAATTTTGAATTATCGAGTGGCTACTGTGCACATAACACTAAAAATAGTACCGGACCCGAGTGGCACATTAAAGGCAGAGGTTTCAAAGAAAATGTAGCCACGGAATGGCGTACAAACTTTTTATTTTAAACGCTTTCATCCTTAGTGTACAAACTTTTTATTTTAAACGCTTTCATCCTCATACTTCTTCAGAACAAAATTCAGTAACAAAACACTGCTTTTATAACAAACCCTCCCGAATTAATCTATTCACTTATTCAATTAACCTGTTAGAAATTCAAAGATAATTTGTGGACAAATTCCTAAAAATAAACACATAAAATACACATATAAAATTCTTATATAAATGTATTGCAGTTTGCTCAAACACAAACTTCTACTTCTTAAAAACACTTTATACTGATCATTTCATTGAGCCCTATCAGCTTCTAATTTTATCTGCCAAGAATTTATCTTTGTTCTAAAAAATTCTTAAAGTCCCCTCCCCTCAGATCTATAGTTCCTTGTTCAATAATAGAAAAAAGACATTTTTTTATACTTCCTGCATTTTACTGTGTGTTTGTAAAGGGCGTTGTTTACATCTCTCTTTTTTATACTATACATATGTTCTCTCATTCTTTCAAATAAGGCACTAGTGGTCATGCCTACATAAAAAGAGGTACATCCACTGCAGAGACTAATGTAGACAACCCCTTTAGTTTTACAAGTAAAATGCCCATGTACTCTTAAAGTGTAGGGTAAATGCTTAAGGGACACCAAAGGTCCCTCTAAAATATATCTACAGAAGTTACAATTGCCACATTTAAACATCCCAGTAGTCCTTTCTGTGTACCGACTCCTCCTTGGAATATATCTGGTATGATCCTTCTGCAATAAAGTCCTTAAATTACAATTGTTTTTATAAACAAAGTTAGGTTTTGTACCTACTGCTTTAAATAGCTCACTATTACCTTCTAAAATGTTCTAATTATTTTTGATTATTTTACGTATACTTTCACTGTCCACAGTCATGTCCAGGTTACAAACCAACCTCTTATTTCCTTCCGCAACGTTTGTCAACTTGTGACTTAAAAAGGAATGTTTTAAAATTGGTGGCTAAAGAGTATATTTTTTGCTCAATATGTCATCTCCCAAATCTTTTAAATATTTAATATCATATCCCCTATTCTTAAATGATTCTGTTATAAATTTAAACTCTTCTTGAACTACACTATCATTACTGGCCCTTATAAATTGTCCTTTGGGAAAAGTCTTTTTTTATAAACAATGGGTGATTACTATTACAGTGCAAGTAGCTATTGGTAAATGTGTTTTTCCTATGCATGCAACTTTCCATCACCCTAAAATGAATGTTCCATTCGATGTGAACATCTAAAAATTTACGTCTACTCCACAGTCTCCCAATACAGACTTAAAAAAAAAAATGTCATACTTCTGATTTATATCTTGTACTAAATGCTCAACTATCTCTGTTACCCTCTACAATAAAAAACAGATCATCTACAAACCCTTTGTAGTAACATATCTTGAAGGTTGTTCTAATGTCATTTAACACCTTTGTCTCCCACCAACCCATGACAATATTGGCAAATGATGGGTTTGACAAAGACCCCATGACAACCCCTTTAGTTTGCTTGTAAAACTTTTAATTGAGCAAAAAGTAATTATTGTTCAACAACATTTCTATCATATCACAATAAAAATTGATCATATAATTGGGAAGACCAGAAAACATATTTAAAAATTCTCTAACATAATCAAGACCTAGGTCATGAGGAATAGAAGTAAATAGGGAAATAACATCTACAGTAAAAATATTGTTTCATGGGATCAAATTCAAAATTGTTTAAAAAATATCTTTATTTTGTCCAAAAAGTCCCATGAAATCTTTAATATAAGAATCCTACTTTTGTACCGTGGGATTTAACAAAGAATCTATGACTTTGGAAATTCCTTCGGTAACATAATTTGGGAAGAGACTAGTGGTTTAAACGTAGGATTTTTCGGGTCCTTCTAAACTTTTGGAATTCCAAATAAAGTTCCTAATTTGGGTTTTTCAGTTAAACAAAAGTTATACATTGCTAAATCTATATTTCCATTCATTAAACCATCATATAAAAATGAATGTATTCTTTTATAACATTTTTGAATATCAAATATACTTCAATCTATTCATCTCGTTACTTAATTTTTTTTTCCATACTTTTGTTATAACATTCTTTGTTCATTAGGACCAAACTTCCCCCTTTGTCATTTTTCATAACTCTTATCTCTGTTATTTCTAAGTTCCTTTTGGGGCTTCTCTTTCTTTATAACTTAAAGTACACATTTTTATTTTGTTTACTTAACAGTGCTCTAATATCTTTTTCACACATGCTTTCAAACACCTTCAAGGTGTAATTCAGCATCAGACTATAACTAGGAAGTTTAACATACATGCTATTAATAGTTCCTACATCCTTTAAAACATAATTTGTTTAATTTCCGCACATACTGTTTCATATCTAACAATGTTCGTACAATATCTGCCCTTTTGGTTGGAACAAAATTAAGTCCCAAACTTAATACATTTGTGTATAGGACTTAAAGTGAAGTTGGCTTCATTGTGCCTTCGTTGTGACATTCAGGTGGTTCTTGGTATTGGTATTGTTTGGAGTTCGTGTTATTTACTGTGCACCATAGTTGATGCCCAAAGCTGTTGGTCTGTACAACTCTTCCACCTCTAGGGCTGTGCTGCTGCCCACAACAACGTTTATGCATGCATTTGAAGTGGAAACGCCCACTGTGCTTTTGGAAAGTGGGAGACACTCCCCCCACACACAATGAGAGCATGCAGACTACAGGTATTGACCAGAGTTCAGAGTTCGACCTTTTACCTTCTGTATGGGAGACAAAGATCTTAACCTTTGTGACAACTTTGGCTGGTTGTACAAAACAGTGGTATGACCAATACTACTATATGGTACAGAAACATGGGCTGTTAAGGTAGAGCATTTGAGTAAGCTAGAGTTGATGGAGGTGAAGTGCCTGAGACAGGTTGTATGATGCACACCATGGGATAGTCGAAGAAATGAGGACACAAGAGGAGAAGCCCCATGTAGTTTCAGTTGCAAACAAGATAAAAGAGAACAGATTATGGTTGTTTGGGCACATGTTCAGGAAAGCAAAATACAGTTTGGTGAAGAAGATTTGGTACAGACAGGAAGAAGGCAAGCAGAAAGGAGGGCATCCACCAAATAGATGAATAGACTTTGTGAGAGAAGACCTGTGACAGGCAGGCATGATTGTCAAAGAAGGTAGGAGAGTGAAATTGAATTGAGAGAAGGATGGCAAAATTTGGCGTGACACCCCAACTTTGTGTAGAAAATAGGAAAAATGGTGTTTGATGATGATTAAATTATCACTTAAGACATAAGCATGCATGCATACATTAATAGAAAATGAAACGAATCATATTAACATTTTTCATGCATTATGCATTACATATACATTTTCTTTTTTATAGCAACTGTCATTCACTACAGCATGAGTACATAAATTGTACAATTCCTGCCTTCTCTTAAACCTTGCTTCTCCTCCTGAACATTATTCTGAATGTATTCACTCCACAAATTCCATTTATTTCTATGTAATTTGCTTCCTCCCTTTTCTAAAGATCCCACTTCCAATGCTTTTACCTATATAACAATATTCAAAACGTCGATTGTATTTGGTTTAGATTTTGATTTCTGTTTTATAGTAATTGCTTTTTTTCTTGACAGCCAATTCTGTGTCCCAGTTCAAAAGGATCCTTTCCTTACTTACAGCCATTTGTTCTCCCAGCATTTCTGACAGGGTACTTTGTAGGGAAGCTTTAAAATTTGCTAACATATTACACTCCCAAAAACATGATCCAGTTATCTCTCTTTCCTATCACACCTCCAGTATTTGCTATTATTTTGAAGAAAAATTCTAGTTGAACAATATTGTTTATCTTATTCAAAAGGTAACTGTCCTATAAAGCTTATTTGCCAAGTCTTCCATTCTTTGGAGCACTGATGCAGCTTTCTACATATTCGGATTGCAATAGTTGAATCCTGACAGCTTGACAAATACTACAGCGTTTTATTACTTTTGATAATATCTCTCCATTTGCCATGGCATGATGTTTTCTGTGCCATTATTCAGTGGTATCTCTTCCCAGTTTTCTATTTTGCTCACATGCCCATTTGAAAAGTACTTTCTCATTCACTCTCCCCATTTTCTGAGTCTATTGCAGCCATTCAGTCAACCTGTTAGTTGTACCTTCTGTTTTCAAAAATGGGCAGAATATATTAATGACCATCTCCAATAAAAAGGTCACAACACTGGTCTTGTTTCCAGGTAGTTTGCCATTCTTCTGCTCTTGCCTATAAAGTTTTTTTTTTGTATTTTTATCCATTCTTAAGCCACATATGCATCCAAACATTTTTTTTAATGTTGTCTAGCTTTTAGTGTTAATGTACACTGTCACCTGCTTGTAACTGTTTGATTAGTGGATTTACTGCCTTTAATCTGCTAAATTGCTTTGCCCTTCAGTTCATTCATCATATAAAAATTGTTTCCATTTCTGGACAGAATGCTACTGCAGTCCATTTTATAATACTTGTTTCACATTTTGCTAGTCCATCAGTAAACCAGGCACATTTTCTTCTGCAATTAAAGTTGCATATGTTGGTGTTGATCTTCCTGGAGGCCTTATGAACTTTGGCTGAGAGGATGACACTTAATGAGGGTCTTCAGTCACTATTTAACCATCTAACTTTGCTGCATTAGTGAATCTTGTAATGCAAACTCTAGTCCACAATGACCATGTACGTTGCCTGTACTTCTGGGTGACTTGCCAGTTCATGTCCTCATTTCCTTGTCATTTGGTCTTTTCATTCTGCCCTGAATGTTTGCCATTCACTTGGAACAATTAATGTCCTTCTATTCATATGCTGCAGTATTCATAACATGAGAGAGTCCGCCACCGGTTGACTCATATGTCCAGCTGTTGTACCAAAGTTAAAATGCTAATTTAAAGGTACGTGCAACAGCCCATATCACACAGAGTATGTCAGCCATAAATGGACATCGAGTATAAAGCAGACCTCAGAACGCACCTACCTCTGAACTTTTCTGCCACCTGTTTGACTGCCAGCTGTAGTCGTCACTTGCTTTGAAAAGTCGCTTTTGTGCTTCAGATAAGTACCTCATGGGGTTTTTTTGTTACCTAAATTGTTACTGTGTTGTTTCTTGTGAGTTAATATCAGCTAGGAAGGGCAAGTGTCAGTGTGTAAAGCAGATTCCACATAAAGGCTCCCACGAGCTCTGTTTAGGCCCAGAACACAATCATACTTCTTGTGGTATTTGCAAGGCCTTCATCCCTAAAACCCTTAGGAGCCATCTCTCTTCCCTTAGGCTGTACTTAACCAATGACTTAAGCACCTAGCGCAGGATATGGACCCAACATCAGGACCTTCGGAAGAGATGCAACCCGATGCAACCCAAAAAGGCCAAGAAGCCATGGCCTGATCCTACGGCTGCTCCCTCTATTCTGGGCATTCCTGCCAAGGCTGATGAAGGCCCGGAGGCCGCCTCAGAAACTACAGAATCTCCTGCAATGGTTACCTTAGGGGAAGCTGTCAAGCACGTCCTAGTGGGACTTGCAAGTGTCCGAACTGGGCGCCGGGGGGGCATGGCTTATTATTTCTGAAGGCCCACGTGGGATTATTCAGATAGCGGTTCATGAAGACGTTCTTTCGAATGTTGTGGAATGTTGTCCAATATCTGACCTTCCTACCTTTCACCTTATTTCAGAGGTTCCTAAGAAGAAAAAACAAAAACAAAATATATTTCTTCTGTTCAACAGGCATTGCCTTCCGACCAAGCCCCTGACTGGCAGGCCTTTACTCAAAGCCTATTTAATGCCTTTATGGCCTTATGCCAGCTTTCAGCTCCTGTACAGGCTGTAACCCCCTCCACTCCTGGGAAGAGGCTGGTGGAAGAAGTTTCCTCTGAGGAGGAAGACTCTTCTGGAGATGAGTCTTTAACTTACTCCTCACAGATTGGTTCTCTTCTTAGGTATGTTTCCCAGAGGAGGAGGAGTCCAGTGGCACAGATTCACCTGGAGAGGACATTACATTTGGGGAAACCATTGTGCAGATGAAGGATTTTTTCAACTGGGACTGCTGTCATGTCTCTGAGACTCAGAAGAGGTATTATAACCCTAACCGCTCTGCCATTCCCTCTGCCCTGCCTGCTTTTTTGGATGCATTTTCTGCTGCTTCCAAGTCCCCAGACACTACATGCTCTGATAGATTCTACGAAGTGCCTGAGGATGCTAAGTACCTTTTTAAGGCACTGTCGGCTGACCCCCACTACCATTTCTGTAGCTGCAGATAAGATGTCTAAGCTGTTACCCTCCACCTCCTTGCTTCCCTCTGATAAGGAGAGTAAAATTATGGAGAGGTTGGGCAGAAAAGTTTATACGTCTGCCACTCTGGCTTTCAGAGCCATGAATTATCAAACCCATATGGCTAAATATTCCCAGGCTCTTATGGCAGATGCTATGAAACTCATTTCAGAACTACCAGACACCCCTAAAAGGCCAAAATATCTAGTATTATTAAATCCTGCAGCCAGGTTACTAGGCACTCCATAAAATGCAGTTACAATGCTGTGGAGGCCTCAGCCAGAGCAGCAGCATCAGGTTCTGTCTTATGGTTTAGGTTTTAGCTTTTGCCAGATGATATTAAAGCCAAGCTCATGAACGCACCTTTAGACAACAAGGCCTTATTTGGCTCTGCAGCTGCTGAGCTCTTTAAAGCCCTTCAGGAAAAAGGGAAGGAGCTACAAGATCTTAGGCACATTTTTGTTTTTCCTGTTCCCAGCTTCCAGAGGAATTATCCAGCTAGGACTACTTTTGTAAAAAATGCCTCTAAGTATCACACTCCCTGGGGGAAAAGGTTACTAGGAAGCAAGCATCCACTAAACCCTCCCCTTACACACATTCTCAAAAGCAGCCCTTTCATGCAAAACCTGGTAGCTTGTGACTACCAGGCCCGAAACCCCTTTTCCCCCTCTCTCTCTCTCTGCCTGTCCCTGTCCCTCCCAGTTTGGAAACAAATAACCCAGGACTCTTGGGTCATCTGCATTATTGAACAAGGCTATTTCATGGTGTGGGAATCCAGGCCAGCCTTCAGAGGTATTCTTCAACCCCCAGGGCCAAATGGCTTTATTTCTCCCCATTCTGCATTCCTTGCTATCCCAGGGTACCATTCAAGAAATAAACCAGAATAAATATTAAATATTCAAGAAAGGAGGCCCCTGGAGGCCTATCCTAGATTTGCCTCATCTAAACACCTTTCTGAAGGTTGCCTGCCTTTCGCATGCTAACTCTTCCTACACTCCTTCCCCTGATTCTCCCTCAGGCATACATGGTGTCATTGGACATAAAAGATGCCTATCTTCACATTCCTATCCATCCATGTTTCACCACTCCCACTCTCCCCTCCCACCAGTCACACACACCAACCACTATACACATACAGCCACACCCCTCCTCTACCTACATACTTACTCATAGCCTTCTTATAGTATTTCTCGCCTATCCAATACCAATAGGGAATAATTCCCATTTGAGTAACCTTATCCACTCTATATACCTTATTATATTCTTCACCCATCCCCACTCCCACTCACCTGTACTATTTAACTCTTAAGTATGCCTAAGGTAACTAAACCCTTCACAACCAAACTAACACTTCTAACAACATGTATATTTGTCCTCATCTCAGCTTATATCCTCACCTTCTTTGAAAAACCAACCTTTTACCAATTTAATTACTCTCCAAAACAAACTGCTATATTAACCCTTACCTACACACATACTCAAATAAATATCACTTCCAATCCAAGCTACCTGCTACCCAAATACCACAGACTCTCACATATTAAATACAACAAACTCACAGCAAAGAAAGTAAAATAGCTAATAAGCCATACCTACAACCCTACTCTAAGACTAAAAAATCCCTCCTTGAAAGATGGTGACATTCACCCTAATCCAGGCCCACACAATGTCTGCATAAACAATACCACCAGCCCCAATTCCACACCCCTTGTTAACCACTCCAAACCCCCCAATTCTTTCCTAATAGGACATCTTAATATCCAATGTATTAATAACAAAATAGCCCACCTCCACGCCCTGCTAGATATTTACTCCTTTGACATCCTCTGCCTTACAGAAACTTGGTTAAAACCTCATACTAAAGACAACAAAATCATTCCCCTAGGATATAATATATTAAGACAAGACTGTATTAAACGTAAAGGTGGGGGAGTAGCAATCTTATATAAAGATGGACTTCACATCACCTCTTTATCTTATAACCCACCACAGGAAAACAATGCCGAAATCCTTATCTCCAATTTTCAAATCAACCCCATCAAATCAATATATATCATCTGTATCTATCGTCCTCCTGGTAACAATACCAATACTATTGAGGATATCCTTAGCTGGATATCCTCTACTTACCCACAAGAAACTATTATACTAGGTGACTTCAACACCGACTGGAAAACTGTCAATGCTGAAAACCCCACTTCCCATATTAATATTTATGGCTTTAGTCAAACAATTACCTCTACAACCAGAATCAACAAACCAAATAAAAAAGAAACCACCTTAGATTGGATTCTTACTAATATTCATAAACAAGCTTATATGACTGGAACCCTGCCTGATGATGTAAGCGATCACTCGTTGACCTACATTATAAGGCAAAAAAATGATATTACTAACCCCCCCCACCACCACCACCACTTATAGGGTATCACGGACCAACAAACACTTTAACCAAGTACTATTTCAAAATGAACTAAGTGCCTGTGAATGGAATGCTTTAAAATCCCTTACACTTGATGAAGCTGCTAAATACTTCAACTCCAAATTCTTAAGTATCCTCGATAGGCATGCTCCTAAACGTTCTATCAGAATGAAAACCAAACCAGCCCCCTGGCTTTCTAAGGAAACCAGACAAAAAATGTTACTTAGAAACAAATCATGGGCTAAATGGAGAGCTACCAAAACTCTCTCTGACCAACAAAACTTTAGGCAGTTTAGAAATATTACAAAAAAGGCCATACTTACTGACAAAAAGTACTACTACTGTAACTTACAGGAAATCCACCAAAACAACCCACAGAAATTCTGGGCAGGAATCACTCGACTCTTACTCCCAGGCCACTCTCATACACCAACCCCACTAGGGTCTGGTCATAATACCTCCATCCAAATTTCTAATGCTTTCAATATTTTCTTCACGGAGACCATACAGTCACTTGCCAGTCAACTAACCCCAGATAACTCAAAACCTCATACCACCAGTCCTGGCCCACTTCCATCATTTAAATTGCAACCCATCCCTACAGCTCTCATCCTGAAATTCATCCAAAAACTTAAGCCTTGCACTCCTTCTGCTGACCAGCTACCATCTGAATACCTGCAAAAAGCAGCCAAAGTTATTGCATACCCAATATCCATCCTTATTAATAGAACCATTACAGAGGGGTACATCCCAGAAATCTGGAAAATCTCTCATACCCCTACATAAAGGTGGCAACTCGAAAGATTATTCTAACTATCGGCCTATAGCCCTTTTATCTCCCCTAGCAAAAATTATGGAGAAATGTATTTGCCATCAGCTTTTAGACCACTTAACTTAACATGACATTCTCGCTAATTGCCAACATGGCTTTAGGCCATTTCATAGCACCACTACCGCCCTCTTATCCTTCACAGATTCCATCAGTAGAAATCGTAACAGTAATACCCTCTCATCTGCACTCTTTATCGATCTCTCAAAAGCTTTTGACATGGTTAACCACACCCTTCTTATTAACATTCTAGAGTCCCTTTCCCTTGATATTCTGGCTATCCAATGGTTCAAGTCCTATCTTTGCAATAGACAACAGGCAGTTCTCTGGGATCAGAACCTTTCATCCCTCCTGCCAGTCACCCTTGGAGTCCCTCAGGGCTCTATTCTAGGACCTCTCCTTTTTCACTATTCATTAATGACCTGCATGTAGCAATTCCTCAAGCCACCTGTATACAATATGCAGACGATTCAACAATCATATGCTCAGCTAACTCCCCCTCAGAACTACATTCTTCAACTCAGAAGGTATCCAACATAATTGAGACTTGGTTCTTAAAGCGTTGCCTCCTTCTAAATGCTAAAAAAACAAAGCTCCTGCTCTTTGCACCTACCAGTAAGTCCTCCCCAGTAGACTTCTCAATTAGTTCCAACAATGGTACCCTCATATCCGCAGACTCCACCACTAAACTGCTAGGAATTACTATTGATAATAACCTTAACTTTGACAGCCATATAAACAACACTATAAAATCTGTAAACAAAAAACTTGGTTCCTTATACAGAATCAAACCCTTCCTAACACAATCAGCAAGAACCAAACTTGCTCACTCTCACTTAATCGCAACTCTTCTTTATACCTCACCCATTTGCACTAACCTAAAAAAAATAACCTTAGCAAACTAACTAATTCCTACAATAGTACTGCCCGATTTGCTACTGGTAATCCCTTTAGAACCCACCACTGTCTGAACCTACTGTAACTAGGCTGGCTAGAAATACAAAATCTTCTGGTATTTACGCAACTCATCATTGCCTACAAGCTATTTTATCAACCTAACACTACTCCTATACTCTCTAACCTCATCATCCCCTATAAAAACCTTCACTCACTACGCTCCTCTAACAAACTTCTAGCCACCATAACAAAGTCCAACAACAAAGCAGGTGATTCCTTGTTCTCGAACACCATAGGTAAATATTGGAACCTTTTACCTATAGAACTTACCTTACTTCCCTCTCTGCCTCTTTTTAAACAAAACCTAAAAAAACACCTGAAGATCCATTGGTTATGTTCCTGCAGCATCCAGATTAATCCTTTTATTCTTTACTTCTCACCTCTCTCTCTCTCACTTTTCTTCCTAAACCCTGCTGCATATCCCTGTAAGGACTGAGCTGTAAATAGTATTCTCTAAACTACCTATTGTACTGTTATTTTACCTATGTATTATATGGTTTATTGATTCTGACACTGTTTAGCAGTCATATCTTTTATCCTTTATACTGTGTATATATTGTTTTGTATATTCTGTAGTGCTTATATTGGAGCTTTTCTCCTCGGGCATCTACTGAAAATGGAAATATATCCAGCTAGACTAGCCCGGTTAACAAATGTAAAATAAAATAAAATAAAAAATGTTTCAGGAAATTCTTATGGTTCTATGTGGATTATTCTCACTTTCAGTTCTGTGCATTGCCATTTGGTCTTGTTGTAGCCCCCAGAGTATTCACAAAATGTTTGGCCCCAGTCAGAGCTTTCTGCAGAATGCAGGGTATTTAAATATTCCCTTACCTGGACAACCTCCTCATCCAGGCTTCATCCCCATAGTTGATGCAGGAGCACTTGGACTATGCCATGTCCCTTTCAAGGCATCTGGGGTTTACGATATACCTTCAGAAATCTACTCTGACCCCTTCCAAGGACCATGTCTTCTTGGGTTGCAGAATTCTCATGGTTTAAATGATGGCCTGCCTACCCCCAGAAAAAATCCTGTGTCTCACCACTTACTTTCAGGAACTAATTCCACTGCAGTCTATGACTGCCAGAGAGTTTCTATGACTCCTGGGATTCATTACTTCCTCTATCCCCATGGTACCCTTGGCTAGGCTACATATGAGGAAATTTCAGTGGTTTGTAAGGGCAGTCAGAAAACAGCACCTTCACACTCTGGAGTTTGTGGTTCCACTCTTGCCCTGCTTAACAAAATAACTAAAGTGGTGGATTTCACAGATTACAAAAAACCCAGACCTTCCCCTCCAACTTCTTCCCCCCAACCTCTTCCCCCCAATCAGGATGTGTATACAGATGTGTCAGACACGGACTGGAGTGCCACCTTGGGGAATTGGAGGGTGAGAGATGTTTTGACCCCCCCCCCAGTCAAGGCAGCATATTAACATCAAAGAAATGAGGGCTTTGATCTTTGCTGTAAAAATGTTCAAGTCTAGAATCCTACCAGGAGTGCTGAGATGATTCACAGACAACACCACAGTCCTTTGGTGCATCAAACATTACAGAAGGACAAAGTCCTACATCCTTTGCAGATTGGCTCTTTATGCCTGGGAGATTGCTCAACAGAGTCATGTTTCTCTGCAAGCTGTTTACATCCCATCAATTCAGAATATGATGGCAGATTCATTGAGCAGGTCCATGACTCAATCCCATGAATGGATGTTAAACAGGATTGAGTTCCAGGACCTGGTCCATTGATGGGGTACTCCACAGGTAGATTTGTTTGCCTCCCCCATGAACAGACAGCTTCCCAAATACTGTACCAGGATTCACTCCCGTGGGACATGGAAGGTGGACACTCTTTCACTTTCCCTAGAAGGGTATATTTGTGTATGCATTCCCCCTTCCCTCTGATTCAGAAAGTTCTGCTGAAAATTCAGAAAGAACAACCAAAAATCTTGCTGGTGACTCCCTTTTCGGCCACAGTATTGGTTCCCCCTTCTTTATCACCTAGCCAAGGGCAATCACCACAAGTTACCCCTCAGGATGGACCTACTCACACAGGACAAGGGAACTCTAATACACTCTCAAACATACACCATAAACCTAACTCTATGGGTCTTTGATTCCATTTAGACACCTTTACACTGAGGACATGCTACAGATTATGCAGGAGGCCAGAAAACCCACTACCAGAAAATCCTACCTAGCCAAATGAAAGAGGTTTTCTGTCTGGTGTCTAAAAAGCAACTTACCACTGTCTGTGGAGCCGCCAGTGGTTTGTCTTACCTGTATGAACTAATGAAAAATGGCTTGTCATATTATTCCGTTAAGGAACATTTATCTGCCATCTCAGCATGTTTGCCTTTGACTCCTCCTTTAGCATCCAGGTTGGAAAGTCAGGTTGTTTCTGAAAGGAGTTCTACACATCAGACCACCAAGAAAACCAAATCCTCCCCATGGGATCTCAACTTTGTGTTGGAAAAGCCTACCTTAGCTCCTTTTGAGACAGCCAAGACCTCTTCTCTACAACATTGCACATGGAAAACTGTTCTCCTGGTGGCTATTACCTCAGACAGAAGGGTTTCTGAACTGCAAGCCCTCATGGCATTTTCTCCTTTCACAGTCTTCCATCAGGACAGGGTATCCCTATGTATCAATTCATCCTTCATGCCCAAGGTAGTGAATGAACTTTTACTGAATCAGGCCCTACGTTCTTCCCATCGCCACAATCCTTCACACTTTAGATGTGCACAGACAGCTCAGATATTACTTGGCTAAGACCAAGTCAATCTGTAAGTCTTATATGCTTTTTATTTCCTATCATCCAAGAGCCCTGGGACATTCTGTTTCCAAGCAAACTATTTCCCTTGGATTTCAAAAGCAATTTCCTCCTGTTACACCGCAAATAGACAGCATCTTTCTTATCCAGTTAAGGCACATCCTACTAGAGCTGTGTCTTCTTCTGGGGCCTTCTTTAAAGGTTTGGATACAGCTTCCATTTTGGGGGCAGCTACATAGTCATCTGTTCACCCTTTCACTAAACACTACAAATTAGATATTATTTCCAGGTCCAGAGCAGGATTTGCCAGGGCTGTTCTGCCTGGATTTGTGGAAAATGTCTGTGCTCCTCCTCCCAATCCTTCTTTTGCATGAGCTTTGGCATTCTCCCTCATGTTATGGATACTGCAGCATATGAATAGAAGGGCATAGAATAGTTGTGTAAAATCTTACCATAACCATAGATCTCCTTGTCTTCTATATGTTGCAGTATAGTCCCCCCCACTCCTTCCCCCAATACTTGCCTGACTCCTGAATATTCACTCCTTTCAGGCTGGTGCTTGGCAGCATTCAGTTCTGAGGTAGGTGCATGCTGATGTCCGCTTTATACCCGATGTCTATTTATGGCCGATGTATGCTGTGCAATGTGGGCCATCACATGTACCTTAGCAGTAGCATTTTAACTTTGGTATAATGGCCAGAGGTACGAGTCAACCGGAGGCGGACTCCCTCATGTTATGGATACTGCAGAATATAGACGAGAAGGACATCTATGGTTATGGTAAGATTTTACACAACTATTCTTTCCCTATTGTTTGGAACAGGAAATTCACATCTACCATTATGCCTTTTTCCAAGTACCCACTTTAGAAGAGATGCAAAGGTACCTACAAAACTTCATTCCTTACCTGACCCAGTTTTAAATTCTCATTGAACCTACTAAAATCCTGCTTGGCAGTCATGTAACTCACAACTCTTTCTAGATGTCATGCTGGGCATGAAGGTAATCAAAGTATATGTAATGCAGGACAGAGCTTTCCATCTGGAGCTTCTTTGCCCAGATACTAAAGAGTATGCAAATTACAGCCTGACCATTCATGATGGCAAATTGGTTTCATAGCTTCATTTATGATGGTGCTTGCCAGACTTCACATGGTTAAATACAGCAAAGTTTCAGGAATCCCTGGGTGCAGCAGCAGTACCCTACTGAGAAAATGATACCACCAATTCCCTCTGTAAAGAAGAAATTCAGTCTCAGTCTTAGCTTTGGGATGCATGCTTCCTATCTGAAGGTATTAGGCAGGTGGAATGCCCTCATGGTGAGCAAGCACACCAGTGCAAAGGAAATGATGACCTTGATTCTAGCCTTCTTGGCATTTAAGACAGTGTGGCACCCTAACACACAGAAGTTAGTAACAGGCAACATCATGCTCATCTGATATATTAATAGGTCAGTGAGGTAACTATTCTTATTCCCCCGTATGAGTGAGTTACAGTGGTCTAGGACATGACCACACAGGAAGGACAGTATGTCCTCACCACATATATTCCAACAGAGCAAAAATAAGCAGCAGCCAATCTCAACTGATTCTCCTCCTTTTTCTATACAAATGAAGACTAAACAAGCAAGTTTTTAAGTCTTACAGGAGAGATTTGGAAATAAAAAGATAAAGTTGTCTCTTTCACAGGAGAACTACCAGTCAGTGATATTTTCTGCTAAAAAGCCTTGCATGAAAGCCTGGACAGAGAATGTTTTTTTCTTTCCTTTGGATAAGGAGACCCTTCCCCCTATTTCAAGGATACTCCAAAAGGTAAGAAGAGAAAAAGCCAGTGCTCATAATAGCTTCCTTCCTGTCCAGATCACCATAGTTCTGTCAGCAAGTTCAGATGAGCAGGGTGATCACTACCATTGTCAAAACTCTGCACCTTCCTAATTCATCAGAGTGGTTCTCTAGTTTTACCAAACATAATACATCACAGACTGATTACATGGGTAGTCTTAGCCTAATACTTCTCAGGTAACATTTATGTGAAGTAGTTTTGTACATACAGCCAAACACCTGAGAAATCTTATCAAGCTGTCTAGCCAAAAGGAAAATGCTCTTTGATACTAACCTAAGGGCATCCTGCCAACTGTGTGGCAGAAACTGCAGCCCTTCTGTACTTAGTTAAGCTGATCTCCAGTAAGTTTATTTTATGCATCTGTAAAGTTGTATCTTTCAGCTACAGGGGTGGGTTTGTCATAGCAGTTAAGATTTTCACCTCAGGTTTGATTCTGACCTAGGGTTATTGGTCAGGCTCAAAATGGCCCTTCAAGGCAGTTAGCTTAGTTTTTATCTATGAACCTATGTAACATGGGGATATATTGCTTTAAAATCTTATGGCCAGCTACAGGGGATTTTCTTGTTTTATGGTGCACATTCCTTCTAGTACAGGGTTTCTTAACTTGGGGTCCACGGACCACTAAGGGATCTGTGGAAAGATTTCAGGGGGTCCGTAAGCCTGGATGGGAAAAATCAGCTCATTATCTTTATTTTCCCTAACCTAACTGAAATCCTTCACTTATGAATGTATGCAATAAATTACAGTAGTATTACAGTATTACAGCTGTATATGTGGTCACCAGTACAAATAACAGATGTTTTCATATGACATTATAGTTGTTGCCTAACTCGAAAAATTGCTTATGCTCATCTGAACTTTGCAATTACAGTAGTTATTAGACTCACCACTAGATCGCACGTGATCCCAGTCCTGCTGTGTACAGACTATCATGAGACGTAGCTGGCAAACTATCTGGCAACTCAATGCATAGTAGTCGTTCGGCCACCAAATAGTGAAGTCGAGCATTCTCAGTTTGATTGCCCAGTGATTGTGTTACATTCAAGTGTTTCCACATTTTAGTTATTTGTTAATAAATAAGTGGAAGGAGGTGAGTCATTTTCATTGTTTGTTAAAGTTTTACAAAACTGGTCATTTGAGAATTCGTAACTTTTCATAAGTAGGCCACTTTTAACACAAATAGACATGCTGGCTGCAAGTGTAAACCAGGCATGTTCAAACATGTCTAATGGTTAGAATATATTTGTGTCACTCATTTAATGGCCTTTTGGTGTATTTTATGAGCTATCCCTCAGAAGATGCCTTCTGCAGTAGATGCATTATTTCCTGGGGGATGTATAATGTAATAATGCAAATGGTATTTCTGTGGTTCAGATGTTCTTCGTGTTTCACTGTTGCAGTCATTACATTTGGGTTATCCTGCTGGCAGGTTGCCATCAGTCCACCTGAATTCCAAAGTCTTGGGTCTTGCGTCGGTTGCTTTCGCCTCTTCCCTGATGTCAGGTCGTCAGGGGTATAAAAGATGCAGCCGACGCCATTTTATTCAGTCTTTCTTGCCGCACGGTGCCCAAAGCATAAGCAATTCGCAAGTGCTGGTCGGCCGACTCCTGAGATTTTCATGTTCAAGTTTCAGATCCGAAGTCTTCATTAAAAGCTAAGTACCCCGTTGGGGAAACTTTTTTCTTTCTCCAGTCCATTGTCAGAAAAAGTTAATAATTGATACCTCATAAGGACTTTCATTCTTACTGTATTCCTTGCCTAGGTCCTGACCAAGACGTTGCTAGTTGTCTGTTTTGTGCTAGATTTAACCAACGTACTATTAAGCGTTGGTACGATTTTGCATTAAGCTATTTTGGGCGAAGATTTAATTATACAATGTCGTCAGATAGCCATCCGACTACCGGAGTTCACAAAAAACGCAAAGAAAAAGAAAAAGACAGGCAACCAAGGTCCAAAACCGATGACGAAGCTTCTCCTAAGCAAGTCACTGGTTTGCTGGTTCTCAGTGAGGCGCTTTCGCAGCCCCTGACGCCCGCTACTTTAGAGTCGCAGGCCGCTACCGACTCCCACATGGAGTCAGCCAGGCTGCTGGAAACTCAAGGTATTGGAGCCTCGGAGATTATTCCCTCAGATGGATCCAGAGCCGCTGAGCAGGCATCGGCTTCTGAGGAAGTATTCAGACCTAAACAATTATATATTAAACCAACTTCAAAGACAAAGACTAAAACACCTTTAAAGGCAAAGAAACAAGTTCACCAGCCACAAGGACAGGCCTCCATGCCCAAAAAACAGATGCTCAAAATGGCAGAAGACTTAATTACCTTCATCAGGGGTTCCCATCCCCCTCCTTTTAAGAGGCCTAGGCAAGAGACAGACTGAATCTTCAGATCAGGTTTCCATTTCTTCTGATTCCTCTTTTAATCAGGAATATTCTCTTCCCCCCTATGAGGATTCTGATGCTGAAGAATCAATTCCTTCAGCTTCTCCTCCTGAGGACTACTCTTTTGGGGAAACCTTGCATTCCATGAGGGAGCACTTCCACTGGGAGAGCCAAGATTTTTCAGAATCTAAGAAAAGGCTCAGAGACTTCCTTTTACTACTTCAACACAGGCCTCTAGCTATTCCACCTGTGTTGGACATTGTAGATGACGTGTCATTGGAGTCTAGTCTGACCCCTGACTCTTTACCTCCAGCTCCTGTTAAGCCAGACAGATACTACAGGGTCCCTGACTCTCATAAATTCCTTTTCAAAAACCCTACTGCAGACCCAGAAACTATTTCTCAGGGTCCAAAAGGGGTCAAGGCTTCTACTGCAAAAAAACCCCTACCCCCTCTGACAGGGATTCCAGAGCATTGGATAGATGGGGAAAAAAGATTTACACATCTGCTAATTTGGCTATAAGGGCCTTAAATTGCCAGTTTTATATGCTCAAATATCAGCAATATATCATGACACTGCTTAAACAGAAAATGATGGCAAATTCTGAATGTGCAGAAAATAAAGAAATGCAGGATTTATTGCATGCAGCTGAACAAGTTGGAAAGCATACCTTGTAATGTGGGTTTGATTCTCTGGAGGCCTCCTGCAGGGCCGCTGTTACGGGTTCTGTCATTAGGAGACATGCTTGGTTAAAGGAACAAAATCTGCCTGGCCATGTTAAAGCAAAATTATTAGATGCTCCTTTACAAGATGATACCTTGTTTGGTGTTATGGCAGAGGAGGTGTTAAAAGAAAATGGAGGACAAAGCTAAATCTATGCAAATGGTCAAGGATTTCTTACAGGTACAGCCACCTCGATTTAACAGACACTGGCCTACAAAGAATTGGTCCTTTCCAGTCTCAGGCAGACCTCAAAGGGGCAGATACAGACGCCCTAGAGACAGATCACAGCCGCAAGGCTCCTTCAGGTCTAAGCAGTGGAGTGTTTCTACCTCCAAAGGTGGAGAAGACAAAGCACAATCATACAGGAAACAGTCACAATGACTTCCCCCTGCCTGCACCAAGCACTTATCTTCTGGCAGCACCCTTAGGTGGAAAATTAGCATTTTTTTTCTCAAAATTGGCACATTATAACCCAGGACAAATGGGTTCTAGACATAGTGTCACAAGGCTACAAGTTTCATTTCCATACCCTGCCTAGGGCAAATGGTTGGCCAGACCTGCCAAAAAATCAATGGGCAGAGGCTCAAAAACAATTTGCAGCTCTCATGGACATGAGGGCTATTCAACAAGTGTCACAGCAAGAGCAGGGACAAGGATTTTACTCAAGACTGTTCTTGGTACCCAGAAAAGACAAAGCATGGAGATGAAAACTGGACCTATCTATGCTAAACACTTTCCTGGATATATCAAAATTCAAGATGTTGACAGCAGCTTCTACCCATGCTGGGCAGCAAGACTTGGCTTGGGACTTAAGACCTAAAAGAGGCATACCTGCATGTCCCAATCAGACAGTCATGCAGAAGATACCTCAGATTGAAGGCTGGCTCAAAGCATTACCAATTCTCTGCACTGCCCTTTGGCTTATCTACTGCGCCCAGGGTCTTCACAAAGTGCCTGGCACCAGTAATTGCTTACTGCAGACAAAGAGGAATACAAATATATCCTTACTTGGACAACTGCCTCATACAAGGAGAGAATAAGGACATTCTACTACAGCATCTGACATTTGTGATAAGACTTTTAACATGCCTAGGGTACACAGTCAACAAAAAGAAATCAAAACTAGTACCCTCTCAAGAGATAATATTCCTGGGTGTAAGCTTAAATACAACTGCCCAGATGGCTTATCTCACTCCAGACAAACAAAGGCAACCGACTACCTATTTCAAGGAAATGGCAACAAAGGCCCAGTTATCTGAAAGAAAAATTCTGCAGGCTTTGGGCTTCATGGCATTCTGCATCTTAATGATTTCATATGCAAGACTGCATATGAGGAAAATTCAATGGTACCTAAAAAGTGTCTGGACACAACATTGCCACAGTCTGGAAACAATTATTACTCTAATTCCCTGCCTGCAACAGGAGTTTCAATGGTGGACAAAGGCTTGTCACCAAAACAAGGGACATCCATTCTCACTACCCCCAGTCAGGCAGAGCCTAACGACGGATGCTTCAGATTATGCCTGAGGGGCACACATGGCAGGAAGAGGCATTCAGGGCACCTGGTCCACAAACCAAAAGCATCTACATATCAATCAAAAAGAGATGCCAGCTGTTCAAAATGCCCTGACAGCCTTCAAGGACCTACTTCATCCGAGACAACTACTGATAAAGACAGACAACACCACGGTCATGTGGTACATAAACAAGCAGGGGGGCACTCATTCTTATCCCCTTTGCAGGCAAGCCATGGCTTTATGGGACACAGCATTGAATTACCAAGTTCATCTGTGGGCACAATTCCTGCCAGGAAAGGAAAATACTCTGGCAGACGAACTAAGCGGAAACCTCATGGATCCCCACGAGTGGCACCTGGATCCACAAGTCTTCAGCATGATAACAAAGAAATGAGGATGCCCGGACATAGATCTATTTGCCTCCCCTTAAAACAATCAACTAAAAAGATTCTGCACAAGGACTTATCACAGAGAAGCTTGGAAAGTGGACGGCTTATCTTTCAACTGGACAAGCCTATCAGTATATGCTTTTCTTCCACTGCCTCTCCTCCCCAAGGTACTCCTAAAGGTCAGGCAGGAGAAGCCAAAAATGATTCTGATTGCCCCAGACTGGCCACGCCAGTACTGGTATCCGATTTTAAGGAACTTGTCCCAATGCCCAGCCTGGAACTTACCTCAAATACCTCATCTACTGTCCCAGCAAAACAATCAGATTCTGCACAGCCAACTCAGGACCCTAAACCTGGCAGCATGGTGGATAATGTAGCCATACAAACCACACCTCTCAGTAAAGCTGTGATGGATGTCATTTTAGAAGCCAGAAGGCCTAGTACTAGAAAATCCTATGCTGGGAAATGGAAGAGATTCTGCGCTTGGAGCCAAGCTCAAGGAACTGACACAGTTGTCCCAAATATTCCTCAGATTTTGCAATACTTAACTGAGATGCTGGACAAAGGCCTATCTTTTTCATCCATTAAAATCCATGCCTCTGCCATTTCAGCTCATTCCAATACAGAGCCACCACTCTTTTCTCATCCTTTATTAAGGCAGTACCTCAGAGGAGCCAAAAACATAAGGCCTCCAAGGAGAACGCCAATACCTGCATGGGACCTCAGTTATGTCTTGGAAAAACTCACCTTACCTCCTTTTGAGCCTGCTGCTACTGCGGATATAAAGTTCTTATCTTGGAAAACAGCTCTGCTCCTAGCAATAACTTCTGCAAGACGAGTTTCAGAGCTACAGGCTCTCATGGCTGTGGAACAAACCCTACTTTTATGCCTAAGGTGATATCCAGTGTAGCCCTTAACCAAACAATTAATTTGCCAACTTTTTATCCAAATCCACAGAACAAGGGGGAGAAAATTCTGCATTCTTTGGACGTACACAGACAACTTAGATTCTACTTGGACAAAACTAAAGTTTTCAGAAAGACAGAACAATTACTAGTGGCATATGCCACAGCATCACAAGGAAAGGCTATCTCCAAGCAGACTAATTCAAAGTGGATAGGTCACTGCATTCGTTTCTGCTACTCACAGCATGGCAAACCAGTGCCTAAGGGCATTAGGCCACATTCAACCAGAGCTACAGCCACTTCTGCAGCCTTTCTCAGGGGAGTACCAATGAAAGACATTTTAAAGGCTGCTACTTGGAGTTCAGTGTATACCTTTACAAATCATTACAATCTGCCTCTTTACTCTAAATCCAGGGCAGGCTTTGCCACTGCAGTTCTGCAGGGCCTCATAGCCACTCCTAATGCTGTTTAGCTCTAGCCCTCCAACCATAGTTTTGGGACTCAACCCAAATGTAATGACTGCAACAGTGAAACACGAAGAACATAGTACAGTTGTGTACACTTACCATAAATGTATATGTTCGAGTGTATTCACTGTTGCAGTCCAGGTTACCCACCTGCCATCCCCCTTATTTTTGCTGGAACATATCTTTACTTCTCTAATCTATACAACATAGGTGGTGTATTTGCTTATAGATGAAGGTAAAGCATATTTTGGTGCATGTATGTCTTATTTACATAATTTTAGCCTACCCTTTTGGGGGCACCTGACATCTGGGGCAAGAAAAACTGAATAAAATGGCATTGGCTGCATCTTTTATACCCCTGATGACCTGACGTCAGGGAAGAGGCAACAGCAACCGACGCAGGACCCAAGACTTTGGAATTCAGGCCGACTGAGGGCAACCTGCCAGCAGGATAACCCAAATGTAATGACTGTAACAGTGAATACACTCGAACATCTACATTTATGGTAAGTGTGCACAACTGTACTTTTTAGTTTAGTGATCAGTAATTTCTGTGTTAAGTTTTGGGAGAGGGTGGGAGTTTCTAGACTAGAGTTTTTATATGTAATGGCTATGTTAAAACATGGGGAGCATATTTCATTGTCTTATTTCAGCTTTTAACCATATTTCTGTAGTGACTGGGAAGTAGAATGACAGGCAGGCATGGAAATCATGCAGTGTATTGCAGATAAGATTTATTATGAGAAATAGGCTGAATGTTCTGATAACTGGAGATGCTGATGTTTGGGTCTGTAATGTAGTGACAGAGTGAGAATTATGGTATGGGAAGGACCTAGGTTGTGGTGTATATCACCACTGACTACAATTTTTTTGGAGTGTGGAAAACAATAGTACCATTTACGTTTGCTTTTAATATTTATGGCTACATTTATTGTTATGGGTTTAGGTTTTATGTATTTGTATATGTAAGTCAGAGAATATGAAAAGATGTAGTTTGGGTGATATGTAGAGGAAGTGTGTGTTGATGTGGTGCATGTGTGTGATGTGATGGCATGGATGTCAAGCATTTTGTGGGAATGGTGATGATCTGGATGTAAATAATTTTTCAGGAATGTTGAAGATATTAAGATAGGTAGAGTGTTAACCTACATGAGAGTGAGATGTAATACGGGAACTTCAAACTTTAGATAACTGTTGAGTGTGTTATTTACTGCTATGTGTGTGTATACCGGTCCAACAATGGAGTTCCCAGCAATGCTACAGGCATGTTTGCATGCTCACCGTGAGTCTGTTGATCCATGCAATCAATGTCTATGTCTTTCTTAGTTGCTGATATTGCGACTTATACCCATCTGTGATCCTAGAGATATCTCTGTAAATGCCCAGATGCATTATGTTTTTGTTTTGCCTCTAGGTTTCTAGGAAGGCTGTCAAAGCCACACAACTTTATGCAGCAATTTAAGAAAGGACACTGAATTTTAGAAAGTATACGAATCCTGATCTGCTGTAATCCACGTGTCTATCTGAGAGTTAAAAAACATTAAAAGTGTTAAAACTTGGGATAAATTGTAAAACCTGCAATACTCTACTTAGTTGTCATACAAATTATCTTACAATAATTAATTAACATACAAATTACCTATTTATATGCAGATTTGTCAAACAAATTATGTAAAAACCCTACAAAATATGGAGTTTTAAAAACTATCAATTAACTCATGTATTAAATATTTTATTTAAGATTTATTTGATATTTTTTACAAACCCAATTTAAGTTGAAATTTCGAAGAAAAGGAAGTATGATGAAAACTATGAATTGTTTGCTTTCACTTGCATTAATGAATGTGAGGAGACTCCCGCAGTGTTTTTTGTTCGGAAAAGTTCTTGTGAACGGAAGTATGAATCCAGCAAAAGAACATCTTGCATCTGCCATACTGAAAATGCATCTAAAGATGCATTTTTTTCTGGTGCGAAAAAAACTCTGTTCCAAAAAGCAGGGATACTTGCAAAACTAGGATTTGCCATTAAACAAAAATCTTTTCTTGAAGCATCCTATAAAGTTGCTTACTGAATTGCCAAGCAAAAGAAGCCCCACACTATTGGACAGACGTTTGTAAAGCCATGTGCATTGGAAATAGTTGAACTGGTTTGTGGACTGGAACAGAGGAAAAAACTGGAAGTGGGTCCATTGTCAAATGATGTAATACATTCTAGAATAGTTGATACGTCTTTTAATATTTTGAAGCAGGTCATTGAGGAATTGACAACCTTCCCATTCCCCTTCAGTATGTAACTGGATGAAACTGCAGACATCTGTCAGTGTAGCCAGTTCACTGTTTTTGTTTGCTATGTGCATGCTGACTCCATCAGAAAAGAATTCTTGTTTTGTGAGTCTCTTTCGGAAACTGCAAAGGCCGTCAACATTTTCAAAATGGTAAAATGTTTTTTTACAAACAAAACTTTGGAAAGAAAAACTTGCTTTTCTGTGCACTGATGGAGCTCCTGTGATGCTTGGTAATACATTTGGTTTTGCTACTTTAGTGAGAAAAGAAGCTCCTCAAGTCATTGTCACTCATTGCTTTCTGCACAGACATGCACTGGCAACAAAGACTCTTCCAACAATCGTGAAAGAAGTTTTGTCAACAGCCATAAAAGTTATCAACTTTATCAAAAGAAGTTCTCTGAATTATTGTATTTTTAAAAAAATTTGTCAGCAAATGGGAGCAGATTATGAACTGCTTCTCTACCAGAAGTGTGCTGGCTTGCAAGAGGACAAGTCTTGAAGCTCTTGTTCGAACTAAGGGCAGAAGTTTCACTTTTTCTGAAAGAAAGAGAAAGCCCACTCTTGGAACATTTTGAAAGAAAGTAGTTTATCCATGGGTTGGCTTACCTGGCAGATATTTTTCACCATATGAATGAGACAAACCTTTCCATTAAAGGTCATGAAGTCACCTTTATGGATGCAACTGAAGTATTACAAGCTTTCTTGGCTAAGTTACCAATATGGAAGATAAGAGTAGAGGCTGACATTCTTGCAAACTTTCCAATGTTGGAGGAAGCTCTTTACCAAGATGGAGTTGATATAAAAAATTCTGTCATTTTTTAAAGAGATATCTGCGAACACTTAGAAACATTACAGAACTCTTTTAAAAGTTATGAACTACACTTCGTTCAAGATAAATATCACAAACCACGTACCAATAAACCAATAACACCTTCTTCTGTTCAGTAAATGTTTATTCCACAGTGAAGTAGAAAGTAATAAATTCCACCATAAAATCTCCTAGCGCCTCGGCCGTAACAGCCTTTACAGAGTCTTTTAAAAGTTATTTCTATCTTGATGGCCTGAAAATTGAACCATGGATCTGCAATATTTTTCTTTCTGACATAAACTGTATTAAAGATATTGACTAACCCAAAGATGAACTCATTGATCTTAGGACAAAACACTTACTGTAACTGGAGTTTAACTCAAAAACCCTCGGAGAATTCTGGTGTTTCCTGAGAGAAGCTTATCCTTATCTTGTAAAGCGAGCTATGGAAGCTTTGATTCCATTGGCAACAACATATCTTTGTGAATCGGAATTTTCATCACTTGTAACAATGAAAACAAAAATCAAATTTGATTAGATGTCCAGCATGACATGCGTGTTGCCTTGTCAACTACCACCCCACAGTTTAATGTTGTTATTCAAGATAAACAACAACAACCTTCACACAGACAAGTCTTTAGAAATAAAATGTAACTCTGCATTCCTATTTTTAAATGCATTGTATTATTTATTGTGTTAAGAAAGAAGCACATATATTTCTTTATCCCATATGCTTTTTTTATTTTGGCAACTGTATTTCAATATAACTGGTTTCCTTTGTAATTTTATATTATGTATTTAAAACATTATTGCCTAAAAATTATCCTGATTTATGATATTTATAAACGCACTTTGGTAGTTGACTTCTCAGTATATTTATTATTTTCAACTGCCCCCCCCGGTATCTTTCTATTCTGTGATGCAGAACAAGCACATAACTAATGCACTCACTGCTGAATAAGAATAATTTATTATCAGACATAATTCAAAATGATACAGCAACACCACCATACTGTTGTGCTAGAAAAACTGAACCAGTTTCCTATCACTTTCTGAAGTGTTATGAAGCCGTGCCAAGTAGGCCCTTTTCTGAAAAAAGTGTTCTTGGATACAGATTGCTTCAACTATAAGATTATATCAAGTCTCCTAAATTTAATTAACATTAAAGAAAAAGTGGAAAGTCCTGCATTCTTATTGTCAACTCCTTGACTGTGTGTGTCCTAAACTATTGATCAGATTTCCAAATGATTTTTGGGTAACAGAGACAGGAAGAAAAGAACTAGCCACTCTGTCTTGTATTGCTATGTTACAGATCACAAGGTGTTACAGGAATATTTGTTCATAATTTTTCTGAGCAACTTTTAAGTGATACAGATTCTATTTTATCAATAATAAAGGGTGAAGCTGTCTTAGTTCCATCAGTCTGTAGTCTACACTGTAAACATGGTATATCACTAAGCTCAGGAATGCTGTCCTTATTATAACATCCTACACTAGAATACAATTCTAACTCTAGGAAACTCGGAGCATTTTCAAACTTATGATAATGACATAAGTGTTTGTCTTTTTATTGCTTTTCAAACTTGTGGTTCCTTAGCAACAATGTGGAATGCTTACTTCAATAGATTTAGAATTACATGGTATGAGTGGCTTCATACTCAGTCTTGGAAACTCTGGGATATACTTTTGAGACCTAGTACCATGAGTACATTTCAGGACACACACACACACATCCTCATGTACACAGTTTTAAAATCCTGTGATATAACCTGTCTTAAAATAGGTGCAATCAAAATTTGAGCACCGATTGTGCTTCTTTATTGTGGTTAACTTAGGTAAATTTAGTAACAGAAATAATAACCAAGTTCATGGTTTCCTGCATATCATCTCACTACTTTGGACTGTGCCTTTCTCATAGAGAGATTTAACTGTTATGACACTCCCTAACTCAGGCTTTAGGGCTGTTATCTGTGCAGACAACCAATGTAAATGAACCAGCCGAACTACAGGAAATTTACAGAAGGTCTGAACATGATAGCTCTTACAGATCTGTACCCAGTGTACTATAAAACCACTTTAGCATAGGTTTACAGACTTATAAACCCCCTACTGAATGGGCACCATATTTAAGACTTCATGGTTCTCCATCACATAACCAGATGACTAGTTTCTTCAGCCTGCATTGATGGATTATTCTGAGAGGGGGTCCCTGACCTTCACCTGACTGGCAAAGGGGTCCATGGAACAAAAATGGTTAAGAACCCCCATTCTAGAAACTCACTGTGTATAAACTCGGCATGGAGGGTAGAAGTGCATCATTCCCACTGTCTGTATTAAATACTGAGCATTCTAACAAACACTGGGATGTTACATACTATCAGAACTATAGAAGTATATCTGCAGAATTGAATATATTTGTAGAAGCAAATAAGCACATTTGTTTCCAAGAGTTTGTGTTTTGAGATAGAGAAGTATAATTACATTGCAGACATGATGGAAATGTAGCCTCCAGGAAGTCTTTCAATACAAGGAGACTTAGCAGCTTTGTCAGGAAATGGGAGGCTGTGATTTAATTTGTTTTCTTTATTCCTCAGCATGAGTGGAATAGCTCAGAAGTATGAAAAGGCATAATGTACCACACTTCTTTATATCACTGGGAAGAAGCCTTAAATATATTTTTTTGTATTTTTTTAAAGTGGAAAAGAAAGAAAAAAATAGCAGCAATTAGAAAGATGTTAAATAATTTTATTTGTTCTGGAAATTGTCATTTATTCACTATTTATTCTTCACAAGAGCACTTGATCATATAGACACTGTACATGTTTATCTGACAGAGCTAAAAAAAATCAAGCTAAAAACTATGAATTTGATGAGTTGCATGATTCATTAATAAGAGACATAAATGATTGTAGTGTAAGATTTGATGATACAAAAGACAGGCAGGGCAGACCAGCACCATGGATATACAAGTACACTGTTAAAAGAATATCTATATATATAAATATATATATATATATATATATATGTGTGTGTGTGTGTGTGTGTGTGTGTTAAAATGTGAGACAAATAAATATAATAAGAAAGTGAGAATGTATTACATTATTTATTTATTTTTATTCTATTTTACATTTGTTAACCGGGAGAGTCCGACTGGACACAGGTCCATTTTCAGCAGAGGCCCGGGGAGAAAAGCTCCAAGTTAGTTAAGTTACAAGTTGGTTAAACAAGCTGGTACAGATGTAATCAGCATTGATAGAGGTCAACATCAACATAATACAAAGGTTACATGTACATCAATGCTATATTCTAAGTCTGTACGGTCATAAAGATTTTTTTTTAAGTAGTAGGGAGAGCATCAAGAGAGTACGTCTTTAATAGGAAAAAGAGGCCTAGAGCTGATAGGGTTGTTTATTTGTTAGGATACAATTTGAGAGATTGTATTAGAATAGGAGGTCACTATTTACTAGGGTTTAGTTTTGTAAGGTACAGTTCTTAATTCCTATGGGTATAGAGACTGATCCTACAAAGAACTTGACAGTGCTTTGTAGGATTCAACATACATTGGTGGGGATCTTACTGATTTGCCACGGTCTGGATTATCTTGGGGAGTAGCATGAGCATAGCCAATTATTAGAGTAGTGTTCTTTTAGGAGGTGTTTAAATTGTGTTGTAGAGGTCGCGGAGGTTATGTGGTTTGGAAGTGTATTCCAGGACTGGGCTATTGTGCAGGTAAATATGGATTTACCTGCTTCGTTTTTGTGTCTGATTACTTTTATTAGGTTCTGGTTGGGTAGATCTTAGTTCTCTAGAGGTAATGTAAGGCTGTATAATGCCCTGGAGGGCTGGGTTTTTCAGGTAGATGGTAAAGCTTATGTGCTGTTGAGATTTGATTCAGTACATGGGGTAGCTCTAGCCAATTGAGCTGTTTTAAGGATGTAAAATGGTGGGACCTATGTGTGGCTTCAGTGGCAAATTTGGCAATCTTATTGTAACAAGATTCCATTTTGTTCAGTTCTTTTTGACTCAGGTTGGTTAATATGGGGGAGGCATAAAGTAGGATGGATAGCAGGTGGGTTCTAGAGATAGTAGTTTTAGTATGTGTGGTCATGAATTGTTTGTTTCTATAGAGTAGGCCTAGTTTCTTGTTGACTTCTTTGATGGTTTGTGCTATATGGATATCAAATTTTAGTTGGTGATCGATCTCTACACCTAGTAGTTTTGTGTGTGGTGTTGGTGTGATTTGAATATTACTTTTGGAGTTTATAGTTGATCTTTCATTTGAGGGATGGGATCTGCCAGGATTGAACAGAATCAGTTTTTTTTGTTGGGACTGAGAATAAGTTTGATGTTGGAAAACCATGTTTCAGCTAGAGTGAAGTTTTATTGGGTAAGGGTTTGTAATTCTTTAAAGTTTGGGGGGCACATATAATGGTGGTATCATCTGCATATTGCACTACTGAGGCAGTGGATAGGGCTGAAGAGGTATTATTAGTGAAAAGAGAGAACAGTAGGCCTAGGATAGATCCTCGTGGGACTCCTATTGAGACTGGCAGTAGGGTAGACAGTTTATCTTGCCATAAAACTGCTTGATGTCGGTCAGATAAGTAACTCTGAAACCAAGTTATTGTGCAGAGCAAAGATTTAGGTTAGTCAGAGTTTGGAGAAGCATATTATGATTCACTATGTCAAAGGCCTTTGATAGATCTAAGAAGATGGAAGATACAAATAAGCCTTTGTTCCTGTGGTGGTTTATTGTGTTGGTATAGGAAAGGAGAGCAGTGGTGGTGCTGTGGGAGGGTCTAAAGCCATGTTGAGTTTTGGATAGCAGATTGTTTTGTTGGAGGTAATGTATTATCTGGGAATGGACAACTTTTTCCAGTATTTTGGATAGAGGGGATAGGATAGTGATTGGGCGGTAGTTGGTCAGTTCTAGAGAAGTACCACCTTTATGAACTGGTATGATATGTGAAGTTTTCCATAAGGTGGATACTTTATGTTCAGATAGAGATCTGTTTATGAGGATGGATACAGGATAGGATATGGCCTCTGCTGATATCTGAAGGAAATCTGCTGGTAATTTGTCAGTGGCTAGGGTAGTCGGTTTAAGTCGCTGAAGGAGATTTGAGATCGTCTTGGTTGGGACTGGTTGTAGGGAGAAGGCAGTAGGGGTGTGTTTTTCATTATTGTGAAATGGGGCGGATAGTTGTGTTGGAGTGTTGGCATTTGGTTGGGCATGTGATGTGCTAGTTTTACTATTGTTTCAGTGAAGAAGTTGTTGAATTGTGTGGGAATATTGGTATCATTATTTGGGAGTACAGGGGTTGGGGTGGAGGCTTTTCCTGGGTATAGTATTTTATTTATGCCAGACCAGAATATTTGTGGGTTATGTGCATATTTCTCTTGAGTATTTCTATAGTAGTTAGTTTTGTCAGCTTTAATCTGTCTTTTGGCTTTATTACGAAGTTCTAGGTAGTTTTGTGTTAGTATAGGGGATTTATCCTTTTGAAACAATATCCAGCTTTTGTCTCTTTCTTTCATTGTGTTTTTAGTTTCCTTTGTGAGACATGGGGCATAGTTGTTTTTTATCCTTACTGTTCTAGAGGGTGCATGGTAGTTTAAGATTTCTAGAAAGGTAGTGTTAAAGTATTGCACAACATCGTCGAGGGGTAGTTGTTTAAGGGGGGGTCCAGTCACAGCAGTTTAGTGATTTACTAAAGTCTGTGGCTTTGAAGTTCCTTTTGTTGTGTATGATTTTAAAAATGGGTTGGCAGATGTGTTGGTTAGATCTAGTCCTAATTAGATAGGTTGGCTGGTGATCGCTTAGACTGTCAGGGAGACACCCTGACTGTTGTACAAGGGAGGGATGGGATAACAGTATCCAGTCTAAGATGGATCGATGTTTAGTTGCTTTGTCAGTTGTGGTGGGGGTGGATAATATTTGGGTGAATCTGTGGAGGTTGATGTGGGTATAGAGGGGTTATGGTTAGAATATTTGAGTCATTCTGTGTTAAAGTCTCCTAGTACTATAGTTTCATGAGGAAGGGAGTCTGAAGTCCAATTAAGTAGGTTTTCTGTTGTGTTGATGTTATTGCCTGGAGGGAGGTAGGCTCCTGCAATTACTATTTGTTTGTGAGAGTTTAGTTTAAATTTTGCTAGGATCAGTTCTATATCCTTCAGTTCCTGGGTATCACAGTCAAACTGTTCCAGGGTGAGATGGTTTTGAAATAGGATTTCTACCCCTCCACCTTTTTTCTCTACTCTATCCTTCTTTATTATATTATAGCCTGGGGCTAGGATTTCATTATTGCTATGTTCAGGTTTAAGCCAGGTTTCAGTCACTACGACTATATCTGGTTTATATAAGACTAGTAGGGCATGAAGGTCCTGGATTTTGTTTGGTATACTTCTTATATTTATGTTTAGGAAGAGGAGGGATGAGGTGGGTCTGTTGTAGATAGAGTTAATTGTGTTTGGGTTAGTAGTAGTAGTATGAGTGGGTCCTGGGTTGGGGTTTATGTCACCACAGCAGGTTAGTGTGAGTAGGAGGTGTAGATAGAGTTTGGATAATTTGTGCAGTATTTTGTTTTGTTTGTGAGAGGTGAGAGGGTTAGTTTTAGGTGTTAGTTTATTATGATAATATGTGAGTGTCTTATAGGTTTTAATGTAGGCTGGTGTAATTGTAAAACATTTTAAGTGATTGTGGTTAGTTATGGATGTAGTTTGCCAAGGAGAGGGAGTGTTAAGTTGAAGTTGGTAGTGGTAGGAAGAGAGGATGGAGAAAGGAGTAGGGGAAGAATAATAGAGGGATAGAGTAATACTTTTAGTGGTAGGTTTTTATGTGATATGGGCATCTTAATCATTATGGAGAGAGAGTAGTTAAGGTATAGCTGGTTTCTGTGTGTTAGGTGAGGGGAATGGGGTGAGTAAGGGTGTGGTGTAAACAGGTTATGCAGTAGTTGATTGATGTGGAAGTGTAAAGTTTGTTAGAGGGTGTGGTGTCTAGTTATCAATTTGGTTGATAGGTTAATTGGGTAGTGAGGTAATACGAAAATTAGAGTAATATAAGAATGCATTGTAATGGCAACATACACAAGAAAAAGAAATGTGAGGTGCACAGAAAATATTGAGCAGTTGACATTCAGGCCTCATGTACTAGACATGGCTTTAAAGAAGAGAGGAAGCTTTGCCCAGAATCAGTTTTGTAGAATTTGTGGCAGAAATATCATTTTTTAAAGATGTATAAAAGGAAAGACATATGTAGTCAGAATAATTTAAATTTTGTTGAATAAAAGCATGAAAGTAAACTGTTTAAAATAGTTGAAGAAAAAATAAATAGATTTATTTATTTATATAGATTTGTAGTTCATAGGTGTGTACTAGGCTAATGGTCCTGGAGCCTTTACAAGCCTAGCCCATAAGATTGCCCTGGCATTGTACCACCCGACCTTAGTTCCCAGTGCCTCTGTCGAGTAGAGCCACTGGAGTGATCCACGGGGTGAATTTTCTATTTCCCATCTATTCATCAAAATTTCTCTTGAAGAGGGCCAGTGAGGTGCTCTGTTTGGCATGTATGGGAAGTCTATTCCATAGCATGGACAGTCTCCAGGTTATGAATTATCCCTCTAGCTTGTTCTGTTTATTGTGGGAATGAGGTTAAGGTCTCTGGAGCGTGGTGAGGAGGGACTGGGATTTCTTTAGAAGTAGCATTTCTAGCAGAACTGGGTCAGACATGGATTTGTAAGTCAAGCAGAGATCGCCTCTAAGTAGGCGATATGAGACAGAGTACAGTTGGAGATTTTTGAGTCTGTCCATATAGAGCAAATGTTTAAGGCCTAAGATCCTCTTTGTGAGGTACTTTTGCGGCCTCTCCAGTTGCTGCAGGTATCTAGTGAGGTACATGCCAAATGCGACATTGTACTCGATGATTGGCCTAATGAGGGAAGAGTAGAGGGAGACAATGACCTCTTTCTTCCTGGATGCAAAACCCTATGTAATGAGATGTACTAACAAAAGGACTTTCTGACCACAGTGGCAATGAGATGGTCAAAAGAGAGGTTGCTGTCAACCTGTATTCCCAGATCTCTTATAATTCCTATTGTGTTCAGTGGACTACCATTGATGTGGTAATTCATGGGAACCAGGTTTTTCCCAATGGGGATGATGACACATTTTTTGGCATTGAGCTTAAGGCCATGGTCCTGACACCAGTTGTAAGTCTCAGTGAGGCCTTTCTGTAGGATATATACATCACTTGGGGAGTTAATAATAGCTCCCAACTTGAAATCAACTGCAAACTTTGTCAGCCAGAGTCCGTTTGTGTTGTCCTGGATTTCAGAGAAGTAGATACCAAACAGGAGAGGACCCAGGACCAAACCCTGTGGGACTCCACTCATGACAGGTCGGCAGTCTGACTTGGAGTCAGCTACTTTCACACTGTGGGTTCTATCTGTAAGTCAGTTTGCAACCCACCTAGTGATATAGGGGTTGATGGCTAGCTTAGTGAGTTTTTCTATGATTCCTGAGTGGGGAATGGTATCAGAGGCCTTGGCCAGATCAAGGTAGACTGTATGAACCACCCTGCCTTCATCTACAGCTCTGGTGACTGACTCAAAGAACTTGACCAGGTTGAGCAGGCATGATCTACCCTTCACAAAACCAAACTGTGTGGGATCCACAGTTTGCAGATTCCCTATATTCTTGTCTATTAGGTCCATAATAATGTGTTCCATAGCTTTGCATATCAGACTCATAAGGCTAATGGGGTGATAGTTCCCAGGGTCTGTAGTCTCTCCTCCTTTGTGGAGAGGGATGACTGTAGCAATGCGCCATTCGGTAGGGACAAAGCCTGAGGTGAGGCTGTGATTAAACAAGGCACACAGATGAGATGCCAGTTCATTCTGTAGTTCATGTAGAATGCAGCCAGGGATGTTGCCAGGTTCCATAGAAGCTGTATTCTTGGCCTTGGACAGTGCTGTTTTAACCTGTGCAGCCATAATACTGAGTGCCTGGCAATCTACTGGTATTGTGATTGGTCTTTTGGTGGGGGAGAGAGGGGTAAAGTTGGCACTGAATCTGTCGGATAGTATATTGGCAATATCTGTTGGCTCAGTATAGGAGGTGCCATTGTGCAGTACCTCAGAGCAAATATGGGTATTGCTGTGGAGATTCTTTACATAACTATAGAAGGCCTTGTGGTTGTCTTTACTATCTGCTGCAATTCTGTTTTCATAGCTAGCTTTAGAGGATTTGATGTGGGATCTCAACTTTTTGTTGAGGCTGATAAGGGAGGTTTTCCAGTCTTGGGACTTCACCTTATTCCGCATCAGTTTCCTCCTTCTGTTATAGAGTTTGTTTATGGCAGGGGACCAACAGATTGGCTTCCTTTTTTTGGAGGAGAGCATCTTGGTTCTATTGGGTATGGCGAGATCCATGCACTTGTGTACATGTTCTTACAGTGCATTGGTGTATGATTCGGTGGTCATGCAACTATTCTCCATTTGCATGGGTGCCATGAAGTTCGCCACCTCTGTTTTTAGGAGCCCAAAGTTAGCTTTGGAGATGTTTTTCTTGGTGGCTACCTTTGCGGGGGGGGGGGGGGGGGTTCCAACGTGATTAGTTTGTGATCAGATCTAACCAGGGTGGATTTAACTAATGGTGTAGAGCAGTGGTCGCCCATGTTAGTAATGACCAGGTCAAGGATGTTGCTACCTCTAGTGGAGATAAGAACAAGCAGGTCCAGGGCATTGGAATTAATGAATTCCAGGCAACGATGGGCAATTGTATTGGTACATGAGCAGCTTTCCCAGTTAATGGAGGGGTAGTTAAAGTCACCCAGTTTGAGAGTATTAGGTTGGACCCTGATATTCTGCAGTGGTAGTAAGGGTTTAATAGAAGGTGAGGAGGTTATGACAGCATGTATTCATTTTCCACCAAAACTTTACTTTCAGTAGGGAATATTATTTATGGATGTGACTGGAACTTAATCTGCAGTAGTGACCTTAAAGGGAAATATAACAAAAGACTGTACATTTCTGAATAATTGTATGAAAACAATTGGTACGGAAGATGAAAATTCAGTAGCAGGATCTCAGACAAAATTTACTTATTCCTCATGTACAGTAACTGGGCTAGTATATATATATATATATATATATATATATATATATATATATATATATATATATATAAATTGTATTTCACAGGAGCATTGATACATCTGATAACTATTTCAGATCATGCATCAGTAAAAACTAAGATAGCAATTATGGAAATTAAGTAAAAGACACTCCTTTCACACATTCAGACCACAAACTGAAGGCATGAAAACTAAGGAGGTGGTGTATCAGTTTTTGTTAAAGATAAATACACCTCCAAATTGGACAAACCACATGATTCCGTGGACATACTTCAGGTGCAATTAACTGTTGGTAGGACACCTATTTAAGTCACTGCCAGCTACAGGACCCCCTCCATGAATCAGGACATGCGCTCTGCTATTTGGATCTACTTGAGTCTGTCAAGATACATCTGAACATCATGGTTTTGGGTGACTTGTAACTACCCATCCATTGACTGGGTAAATTACTTGTGCTGGAACTCACTTGCCCAGAGGTTCCACAACTTTGTTAACGCTGGTGCCCTGGACCAGCTGGTTGACACCCCCACAAGAAGTACCAACATCCTGGATATGGTGCTTACCAATATGGGGGAAAACTGTAGCATCCCCACTGTGAGGTCTTCCCTGGTGAGATCTGACCACAGATCAGTCTCATTTGAAGTAACTGTCACACCCGACCACTCCCCCCCCCCCAGCAGTAACTAAATTAAACTAAATTCTCCAAAGCAGATTACAACCTCTTACAGGATGGTATAAATAGCTTCTCTGCACCCCCCCCCTCAGTTATAACTGGTAATTATGCCAGGTTTTACACCATTGCTTTATACAAACACTTATATAACTGCATTACACACCTGTACCTGATAGGACCAAAATAAGTTCCTCAAGGGAGGGCAAACCTGCCTGGTGGACAGCTGCTATTAACAGGCTTTAAAAAGGAGGAATAAATTGCCATCTAAGAGTAAGAGGGAGTGAGCCCTAAACTGGAAACACTCCCTCATCAGCTTAAATAAGCGAATAAGACTTCTTTTGAAGTCCTCCAAAGCAAACTGTGAATCCAAATTCACTTCCTCAACTAAAGACAACCATAAGGCATTCTTTGGTTACATCTGTAACCTAAAAGGAAAGGCCCAAATGTAAGTGGGTAATTGTTTAATTAATTAATTTAATGTGATTGGCACTGGATTAGTATAAATGTAACCTTTTTGTATTGTGAATTTACTCCCAGAAGGCGAATGTCCGAGGTACCAGAATAAAGGCAACGTGAATGGTATCTGTAGTGGAGCTGTCCTAATTTTTTGATTTTTTATATAATCACTGCCACTTTATTCTGTTGCATACAGACTACTTAGAGGTGATCTTTGCCTTGCGTACAAGGCAGTCTCTCACCCTGCTTTATTGGAAATGCTGCATCTCCGTAAGTAAAATGGTACACTGGTTACTCACTCTAAAGACCTTAACCTAGTATGTGACATTAATAGAACCTGCTTGAGGGACTGATGTGTCTCTCAGAGGTTACCACACCTTTGGAACAGACTCTCACTTCATGCCCAACAGAACACCTCATTGACCCTCTTCAAACGCAATCTGGACGGTTGCATTGGGTAACCATAAATTCACCCAGGGGAGTTCCACCTGTGCCCCTCTTGGACAGGGGCAAACGGTGCTGATCATGGAAATAAGGGTAGAACTTGGATAGACTTGCAAGGTCCCTAGGACCAATAACCTAGTAATTTCCTGTGATCCTATGAAAAATGGAGTTTAAAAACAATGTATCAAAATCTTAGAAAGAAATGTGTAAAATAAGTAATTAGAATTGTTAAACGGTGGTGACAAAAGGTTAGCATTGAGAATAAGGGGGATCTCACAGAATAAGAACAAGAGCAACTGCAGAGTGCTAGAGAGAAAATAAAGCAGTACTGGGATAATATGCATGCATTCAGAAAGGTTGCTGTTTAGCTAAATTTAAGGATCCTATGACAAGAAAAATAACCAGTGATCCTATAGCAGTGTTAAGAATATTTTGGAAATTTTATGAAAATCTGTATAAAGTAGAGGAATGTGGAAACCAAGAAAAGTTCCAAATGGAAATATTTGTAGAAGACTTAATTATGCCAAGATTAGAAGTAGATGAGGTTCAATGTTTAATCGCAAAGATTGGAAGACATGAAGAGAAAAAAGGTTGATGTGTAATTAAACAGCAATGACGTGTCCAGGAACAGAAAGTATTCCTGTAGAAGTTTGGAAGTTGGTAAGGAAATAGGTGTTGAAGATCTTAGAATGTTTTATTTAACAGTATTTTAATGGGGATGGGAGTGGGGTGAAGTATCAGCATCTTGGAAGAAAGCTGCGGTGGCTGTATTACCCAAAAAGGGTAAAGACCCTTCAAACCCAGCTTCATATAGAGCAATTTCAGTTTTAAACTATGATTATTAGTCTTCGTATACTAGTTAACAGAATGGCAAAGGTGTTGCCAAATTTGATAGACATAGATCAGTATGGTTTTGATGAGTGGATACAAACATTTGACAGTATTAATAGAATAATAATGATGATGATGATCCAGAGGGGGAAGTAAAATGTATGACAACACCACTGTTTCCAGTTCGTCTTGATGCAGAGACGGCATTTGATAGAGTCAGCTGGGATTTTATGACCAGCGGCAATAATACAATTTGCATTACTTGAAGGAATAATAGGCTTAATTAGAAGGATATACGAAGAGTCAGTGGAAGGGTTCTTATTTGACAAGCTGTGTTTGAACCCCTTTTTATTTGCTTTACATTTAGAACCATTGGCAAAGAAAATAAGGAGCTCTCAAATCCAAGGATATAAATGGAATGGTAATAAAAAAACAATAGTTTTATTTATTTGCAGAAGATATTATTTTGCACTTGGAAAAAAAAACAAGAAAAGGACATGTCAGTATTCTGGAACAATTTGAGACAGTTTCAAGATTTTTGAGATATAAAATTAATGAAGATAAATTAAAGGCTGTAGTGGAGTAAACTGTGTAACCAAACATGAGCTGATGGTTCATCATTACTCATATTTATGGAAACACGATAAGATAAAGTATTTAAGTTCATGTATTAAAAAGGATTCTGTTGTAGCAGCTAAGCACATGTGAGAAGAGACTAAACAAAAGATAATACTTAAATTCAAAATCAGGATGTTCTTGATTATAGATATGGATAGTAAGGTACAAGCTGAAAATTGTTAGTTCCTTTAGTTTTCTCTGTCATGTCAGAAATAGTTTTATCAACCAGAGAAGTTGTGGATAATAATTTTTAAAGAGTTAAAGGAATTTATTTGTCAGGGGAAGAGGGCAAGAGTTAAGTGGAATAAGTTGATTCTCCACATAGAACAAAGTGCTTTAGATCTACCTGATTTGACACCTGAGTTAACAGAAGCAGGAAGTTAAAAAGCAAAGTAGAAAGGGATGATGATGATGAAGAAATGGGGAGGGGTTAAGAAATGAGGAACCTAGTAAGATTTTGGATGTGGGTCCTTCAGGAAAATAACAACATACAGAATATGATATTCATAAAGTAGCAGAAGGAATTAAGCCATCATGGAAATGGCGAAAAGAGTTTGTGCAAGTCGGGATGACTGCAAATAGGTGTACAGAAAATAGAGAAGAGGGACTGAAATGTACTGGAAAAAATAAGCAAAAGGTCCAAGGTGTTGGGAAGAATTAACTAGAGAGGGAAAGGTAATAAAGTGAGATAAGGCTTTCCCTTCCAGGGTCTAATATCAAAGTATAGGCAAAGATAAAGGGACAGAAAAGGGCTTAATGAAAGATTGGCTCTAGTAGAAATTTTACTTGACTCTAGAACAGAAGCTACTATTAAAAAAAGGATAATTAGTAGGGCATATAAAATATTGCATGATTACTATAAGCATCAATTAGATGAGTTTAGAAAATATTGGAAAGGGAGACAGGGAAGGCAGTTTCCAAAGGAACAATGGAAGGACATCTGTGTGGCTCTGAAGTATGCAATAAAGTCCAGAAGGTTTGAGGTTGTTGCTTCAAAGTGTTCACATAGGTATTTTTATATCCCAAGAGGACTTCGGAAAATGTTTCCATTGGTAGATATCAAATGCTGTAGGTATGACAGGAAGGAGAGAGGTATTTGGGAGTTTAGTCAGTTTGACAAATTTTAAAATTTCCTACATAGTATTTTGTCAGTAATGTTGTGGAAGCAACTGTAATTGAAGTACTTAATTTTGCAAAAGAGATAAAACAACTAAGGTAATATTTTAGAAAAGGGAAATAAATTACATGTGAATGAATGGAATTTATGGGGACAATACAGGCAGAATAATGTCCTGAAGGATGAGTGAGGTTTAAGGGAAGGCAGAAATTGAGCAATTTGAGTAGTACTGGAGTGAATGAGAATTGTTAAAAAGAGGACATGTATACTACATGAAAATAATGAAAAGAATGTCACTGTGCTTTGTTTTCTGTTAATCTGTATGTACCTAAGCCATTATTTAATAAAATTATTTAATAATAATTCAAAGATGGCTGCCATTCTGTAAACACTGCTGACCTGCAGCTCCTCAATAAACCTGAGAAAAATCTGTAACCTGAGTCGATACCAAGAGGTTTGAACATCAAATTAAAGTCAAAAAAGATGCATCTACACTTAATTAATCTATAACCAGGAAAAAAAGTGGAAAAAAAAGTCTTTATCTGTCAGGATTCCAAGTGATTAGCTAGCTCTGAAGAGAGAAATAAACAAAGGACTGTCTGCATTCTTCATTTTACCTGTCAGCTTGGGGAAAGGAAAATGTCACAAGAAGGAAAAAGCATGGAAACAACTACTACCAAAACAAAGCTGTCGGAATTACAGTCACCAGTAAAGGATGGGAGTGCGAAAAAACAAAGAATTACTAGACAGCAGGAACAACAGAAACCAGAGACTAGATCTAAAACTGATCAGCCACTGAACATCGACGATATCAAACATGCTTTATTGCCTATACAAGAAGCTTTAAAGGACCTGACTACTCAAATACAAACTTTTGGAGTTTTATGTAATCAGTTGCTGCAGAGAATGGACAAAACAGAGGCTAGAATTTCAGAAACCGAGGACAAAATAGACCTGCTGGAGAAGAAAACAAAGGTACATGATGTGGAGTTACAAGCCATGCAAAGCAAACTTATTGATTTAGAAGCGAGGTCTAGAAGAAATAATATTATTATTAGAGGGATCCCTGAAAACATTCAGTATGCAGAGCTAATACCAACTGTAACACAAATACTTGAAGTTTTGTTAAATTATGCTGATGGAGTGAAACAAATTGTTATCGAAAGGGCACACAGAGCACTGAGAGAGGTACAAGCTTCTAATATGCCTAGACCTGTATATGCTAAGATATTGAACTTTCAAGATGTTAGCAAAATACTTTTACTGCAAAAAGAATGGTGGCTTTGTTATGTGGAAAAATAGTAAAATATCTCTGGCTCAGGATTTACCACTGCAAGTAAGGCAAGCTAGGCAGTCTTTATCTGCATACTGTAAATTTCTGATTGACAAGCAAATTAAATTCCAGATGAAATATCCTAATGTGCTTACATTTATGGTGGATGGGATTAAATATTCTGTTTCTACTAAAAACGAGGCAAAGGGAGTGTTTCTGAAGGTTTTTAAAGTTTTACCTGCATCAGAGGGCTGAAAGAAACTTCCGTTGAAACTGGCATGCTCCTGAGGTCAGATCCAGTATCTACTATACTTCGAGGCTTAGGTAATCCTTTGTTCCCTGCTTAAGTCATTTGGGCCTCTGTAAAGGCAATAAAACTGTTTGTTTGCGATAATCCGAGGGTCTGCTGGCCGTTTTCTGAACTTTTATGACCTCTACGAACTTTTTTCGTCGAGTGGTAAACAGGAAATCTCTTGAATGCAGCTGAGAGTGTGGATTTCGATGTAACACTTCCTGTGGTTTGGCTGCGAAAGCGGTCCCCCGTCGCAAGTATTACTGATGGTTTCCTGGTTTGAGAAGCTGAAAAGAACTGACATAATGTGTTAATGTTTTTTTAACAAGTAAATAACATTAGAATATGTACGTGAAGCATATAATAACATCTGTTTTTCCTGTTTTTTTTTCCTTATGCTTATAGTGTTGAACCAAATCATATTTTTACAATATCTGCAGTGGGTGCAAGGTATAGCACTATATATATGAATATAAATAGGTAAATAGTGGCTATTGGGTGGTGTTAATCAGACAACTAATGTCAGTTTAGTTAGGAACTAAAGCATGCAATTGCAAAACTTTGATAATTGGTAGTTGCAGGCACTGTGTATGGTACAGAATTATAATGTGGGATGCATTTATTTTTTTCTGTCTGTGTTTTTTTTTTTTTTGTTTGTTTTCTTTTTTCTTTCTTTCTCTCTCTCAATAAAAGTGGTATATAAATAATGATTGTACCAAAAGAGGTATTTGGGGTAGGTATAAGTAGCTAGTTAATATATTAAAATTTTTTCTTTAAATGGTAATAATACCTTACAATAGAGATTTGCTTAATTAATAGTTGGAACATAAGCTGTAGAGCAATAGCAGTGTTTGTTAGGGAATGTTTAGTTTAGACTTTGTAGTAGCTAAGTTAGAATATATAGGTTGTAAGTTTAGGAAATGTTTTAAGTTTTATTACATGAAGCTTTTAAATATGTTTGTGTTTCTAACCTTGTTCATGTTTTTTTACATACCAGACCTATATAAGTCCTGGTCCAGGGGTAAAGTGGGTAGGCACTGGCTGGGGACGGGATGTAGGAAATGCTTCCAGATTATGTTTAGTATGCAGTTAATACATATCCATTGGATAATTTCCCTTTTATACTATTATTGGATAATTAGACCTGTCAATGTGGGAATTAGACTCATGGAACGTTAAAGGGCTCCAGAACTTGAAGAAGAGGAAGCTGTTACTACACATATTGCTACAGGACAAAGCACTGTTTGCATTTTTACAAGAAACACACTTGTTAAATGATCAGTGGGATGATATTAGGAAAAAGAACTGGATTAGAGCGGTAGTGGCATCAGAATGTAAGTCAAACAGTGCTGGAGTAGCTATAATTATTAAAACTCAATACAAAGACAAGATTTTAGACTCTAAAGTGGATCAAAATGGGCGATGGTGTTATGTTATTTTATCGGATAATGTGTTTGATAAACCTCTTTTACTTTTGAATATATATGCACCATGTAATGACCAACAAAGTTTCATGGCATCATTATATCCAATCTTAACACAGTATGATGATTATTATTTTATTGTGGGTGGGGATTGGAATACCTATCAAAATCCAAAGTTGGATAGGTCTTGTCCACAAAGAGCATTTAATAAGCAGGTCGGGATAGCATTAAATGACTTCAAGGAAGATTTTCAATTATATGACCCCTTTTGTTATGCACATAATATTAATAATGCAATTAAGTATACCTTTTATTCACCATGCCACAAAATGTGGTCTAGGATAGATTTTTGTTCTTGATATCCAAAGCATTAATTAATTTGGAACCAGTAGTGGTTATACATACTCGATATCTATCGGATCACTCAAAAATTTCGTTAAGGTTTTCTAAAGATTTAAAAGATACAAGAATGCATAGAGGTTATAATTGGTCACTTAATCCAAATCTGCTAAATAAAAGGATATAATAGATGGAATTGTAAAATATCTGAAAGGTTTAACAGATAGGATGAAGCTTCAGGAACATACTCCTGATATTGAATGGGCAGCAGCTAAATCTCAAATTAGAGGATTTCTTTTGCAAAAAGCCTCATATTATAAGAAAAGGCAAAACAATGATATTCAAAAATTAGAAACAAAAGTGAAACTACTCGAGAAAGAACTGATTCAGAATTTTAATGCTCAAACAGAGAAGGAAATGTTGAAATGTCAAAGGGATCTCTTCTTGCTGCATAATAGTAGAGTAACACTTCAGGAGCATAGGTGTTTAGTGAAATATGCCAATAATGTTCAAATACCGTCAAAAGCATTGGCAAGGATTATAAATCAATCGAAAACAACAGTACATATTTCGGAAATACAATGCAATGACACAGTGTATTTTAAAACTGAGGATATTATTGATATTTTCGAAAAAATCTATACCAAGGTTTATGAAGGTCAAATTGATAGGTCTATACATAAACAGAATAAAAGATTCTTGCAAAAAATTAATTTTCCAAAATTAGAAGAGAGTCTGCAAGGTGATCTGATTAAACCTATATCTTCAGAGGAAATAGTATATGTAATTCAACATATGAAAGTACATAAGTCACCAGGTCCTGATGGTTTGACAGTTGAATTTTATAAAGAGTTTGCTGATAGTTTTGGTAAAATATTGTCTCATGTATTTAACTACATAATCAGAAATAAAATTAGTGACCCTCACCTTAATCGTCAAAAACAATCTTTATACATAAAGCTAATTCAGACCCCAAAGCCCGGATAATTACAGGCCAATAGCATTAATAAATGTGGATATGAAAATTCTCACTACCATTATAGCATGTAGATTAAAAAAGATTATGATCCATTTAATTTCTAAGGAACAGGCTGGATTTATGGCAACTAGACAAACTAGTGATAACACACTTACACTACATAATATGATGATGTATGCTAAACAAAACAACTCTAATATTTATGCCCTTATAATAGATGCTCAGAAAGCATTTGATAGAGTGGATATAAACTTTTGTTTGATGTGTTGCCTTATTTCAATATGCCACAGGAATTTATTCAGATACTACAAATATTATATAGTAATCCGTATACTACGTTATATATTAATAGGAGTTATTCTAAAAGAATACATATTAAAAATGGTACACGGCAGGGTTGCCCTTTGTCCCCCTTATTGTTTAACCTTTATTTAGAACCTCTATTTTTATATATTAAGCAAAATTTGTATCATAATGCACCAATACTTTATAGGAATAAATTAGTAATGTCGGCATTTGCTGATGATCTTATTATTTATTGTACAACCCCAATTTCTGATAGTGAAAATATATTAAATGTTATAAACAAATTTTCAGAAGTCTCTAATTACAAAATTAATTTGGAGAAAACTAGTATTTTCCCGTTAAGAACCCCTAAACCTTCATTAATGTCCCTGTTGGGGAGGATATCATGTAAAGAAAATATCAAATATTTGGGTATTAGCTTCTCTATGGATAATAAGGACTTTTATAGTAATAATATTAAATGAGTATGGGAACTAATAGTAGCTGATTGTGGCAGATGGAGGAATTTAAGACTATCGGTATTGGCAAAAGTATCAATAGTGAAAATGAATATATTACCACGAATGTTATATATCTTTAGGTCTGCTCAAGTATCAATTACAAAGACAGTTTTTAAACAAATTCATAAAGATCTAGCTAAATTTATTTGGAGGAGGAGGACTTGAGTTACCGAATTTTGAAGTATACTATTTAATTGTGAACGCCAACAGGTGTTTAAGAATTGCTAATTACGAGGTAATTAGTACAAAGTGGATACCAACTTGGGTGGTCTTGAATTACAAGCATATTCTAGATCGGAACATAAATCCTAAAGCTTTACCCTTTTTGGATAAAACTAGTTTGATAAAGTATGGGATTATGGACCACTTAAAAACATATGTGTCATCTTTGCAAAATTTATTCCAATCAGTAGACTTGTTGCAATATATGATGGTTTTCAGCCTTTCCATAGGAATCCCAATTTTAAACTAAATAATCAGTTGATTGATCTTAGTAAATTCCCATTAATAGTTAATTTGACTCTGATTGATGTTTTAATAAATTTCATTTATCGCTTAAGTTAGGCAGGAATTGAATCTTCCTAAGAGTTATATGGTTGTCATGAGACAAATCAGAGAACTTGCTCTGAGTCATTTTGAAAACTTTAAACCGGTAGTTGGAATTGTGGATAAATGCTCTGAATTGTGGCAGGCTCTCCAACAGGAGGTCAAATTTATAACAACAACAAATAAATTAATTAAAGATTTAAAATTCCAGGATAAAATTCTGTTGTCAGGGTATTGGGTAAACAAAATGACAGTAGCAGATAATCAGGTATTAAAAGCAATTGATTTAACAATAAAATCAGTCTTTTTTCAAAAGTTGATGTATACGCAGTTGATGATTTGGAATAATGCTTATTATACTCGTCTTAGGTTACATAAATTTAATCCTAGGAATTCTCCAACTTGTCCATATTGCACAATTCAAACAGCGGATCTTCTTCATATGTTCTGGAGTTGCAAGTGTATATATAAACTTTGGAACTCTCTTAGAACACAACTAAAAAAGATGGGTTATCAAAGTTCAACGTTATCATAAGAATTTATGATTCTACATGTTCCTCCAAGAGAGCTCTCTAGGTCACAAACTATAATATGTATGAATATTTTTTTGCTGATGAAGTTATATATAGCTACAAATTGGTTAGAACCAGATAAGACATCATGGGATAATTTCAAGCTTGTGGCTATAAAGCATATATTAGCAGATAAATTACTCCTGAAGCAAAGTAACAAAAATATTAATAACCCGAAAATATGGGAAAAGGTTTTTAACATTATATTAGCATAATACTGTTATTAGGAATATATTAAAGTTTGGATGTATATGTGGAGGAAACAATGTTTTGAACATATGTATGATATGTATGGACGCAAAGTACTTCTGCAAATGTTTTGGCTTTGTTTTTCTTCCCTGGTGTCTTCTTTTTTGGAATAATGACAATTTTTATATGGAAGCATTTCATGTAGATATTGTATATAGTTTTGATAGTAATAGTAGTGAATTATGTGTGTGATTTTATTGTATTTTGAAAATATATATCAATAAAAATTTATTATGGAAAAAAAAATTATTTAATAACGACGTTAAAAAAAGAAAGAAAAAGAAAATTATTTCTAAGCAGTCTAAGACTGAAAAACTTGATAAACTAAAGTCTGAAAATGTGTCAGATGCACTGAAATGTATGCAAAACATTATTGGCAAAAATGCTGGAGTTAATATGTAAAATGTATTTAAGTTACGTTAAGGTGCAAAATAAAGTATTTTGGCAGTTTTGAACTATTTTTTTTAAATAAAAATCATACAAAAGAAAGCTGGTTAACCTTTTAATATATTTTGACACTAGGTGGAGAAATCTGATATAAACTATTCTGATATTTATAAAACCAAGCAGTACAAGATCATATTTCAAATCATAATTTTTAAAAAGTATTTCTGGACTTTTTTTCGTGTGAGTAGCTAGAAATGTAAAATAAATTTGCAGTGTGAATGCTAATAATTTAATTAGAAACAATCACAGAGCTGCATAGATACTTTCAGTACTTTTCAGCGCCATAACAATAATATCTTTAATGACTGTGTAGATTTATGTAAAGGCTTGGGAAGCTTGGCAGCTGAATGCCATGTGAAATACATTGTAAGGCTATGCCAGTGTTCCATGATTCAAGGAAAGAACTAGTGTCTTATGAGTAGACATGAGCAGGAACTTCATGAATTGAAAGCTTGAGAGTTGTGTTAAGAACTGATTAAAGCCAGCAAAATAGGTTTTTAGTTTGGCTACTGTTGTTAAGTAAGACAGTATTCACAACTGTAGCATTGATAAAAAGAGCATTGCCATTGCTTTCAGGTGAGGAAGTGGACTAATTTCCTAAATTCTTTTATTTACTAGATGCAAAACAGAGATTCTGGTAGATAAAATTATGTAATAAGGAAAGCTTCAAATTGTGTATGTCTAATTTGCAGTTAGGAAAGTACACATTCCATAGACTTCTGCATATATTTCATCAGCATGAGAGATACTTCAAATAATTGTTGCATAACTAGTTAATGACTTGGAATGTCTTGCAAGCATAATTGATTGTTTTATTTATTTAACATTTGTTTAGTGGAAAATTCCTACTTTGGAAAGAGCCAATTTTCAGCGGAGGCCTAGTGAGAAATGCTCCAAATGCATGTCTTTGTAATGTGGAAGGAAACTGGAATATCGGTAGGAAACCCACATGAATGTAGGGAGGACATGCAGACTCTGCACAGAAAGCATCCCAGCTGGGAATTGAACCACAGAACATCTTGCTGTGAGGCAACAACACAAACCGCTGCACCACTGTGTCGTAATTATCTATTAGTATGAAGTCAGACACAGGAAGAATTAGGGGTTCTCAGTAATTTACTTGAATGTCCTTAAAGTCAACAACTGTTTAGTCAACACAGTTTGGCCTACTAAACAGATGGCCACAGGTGGGCGAGATCGCTTCATTATAGTGGTTGGGGAATATTTCCCCAGGTGTTATGTGATCTCGGACTTGAGTATAAAACAAGCAGTTGGTGTAGGGCTTGCCCCTTTAACAAATGTTGTAGTGATTTTATTGTTTTTGTATGAATGCTCCGAGGTTATTCCTCAGCACATGTGCAGGGAAGTGACAACATTGCCTGTGCTGACCTTTTGTTGTTGACATTAGTGATGCTGTGGGTATTTGGATCATTTTAAGCAAGTGTGTGTGTGTGTGTGGGTGGGTGTGTATATGTATATATATATATATATATATATATATATATATATATATATATATATATATATATATATATATATGGATCCCCTACACTACACTGACAGCCAAAACGCAGACACCAAAACAATGAAACCACACAAAACCGACAGTCCACATTATCGAACACCATAACACCGACGCACAACACACACACAACACAAGCACAACAAAAACCTTACAAACCTACACTAAACCTTACATACACAACTATCTATGCTCTAACCTTAACCCAAACCCTAACCCTAAAGGTCCGTCACTATCCCACACTTACCTTCACCCTAACCCTAAAGTCCATCACTATCGGACACTTACTTTACCAGCACCCTAACCCTAAAGTCCATCACTATTGCACACTTACCTTACCCGCACCCTTAACCTAAAGTCCGTCACTAATGCACACTTAACTTACCCGCACCCTAACGTTTGTCACTATCGCATACTTACACAATTGCGCTCGTTTTGCATGTTAGTGTTTTCAGTGTCGGGATTTCGAACTGTCAGTTATTTCCATTGTCGATCTTCCAGTGCGGTGTTCTCATCGTCGGCGTTTTGAACTGTCGGTGTTCTCAGGTAGACCCATATAGATATATATATATATATATATATATATATATATATATATATATATATATTTCTGTATAAACTTAACTTATTTACTGACATTTATTTCATTACCATGAAAGTCCAATTGGGTCCATTTTCAGAGAGACCAGGGAGAATATATATATATATATATATATATATATATATATATATATATATATATATATATATATATATATATGCATATATATATATATATATATATATATATATATATATATATACAGATTACCTTTATAATCTCGAAATCCTAAAATACTGAATTTTAGTATCTTGAGACTATAAAGCTGAAAGCCCAAAAAACCAACACCCACAACCGTGAAATTCAAAATCACGATCATTCACATACATACACCACCACATAAACACACATACACCTACCTAATGACACTACAACAAACAAAACAACACACACAAACACAATATAATGAACAAACACACCTGCCCTGCATATAAGCAGGGAGGCAAGCCCCCCTGCACCCCCATATGGGGGGGCTGTGCCCCCCACACCCTCGCTACTTATATACACTAACTCCGAGGTCGCACTAAACACACAAACACAGAAAACTCACCACTACACACACACTCATGCATACTAAAATCCCTTCCCAATACCCTTACAAGAACACCACTTACCTGAATCCCCAGCTAAATCCACAAACCGCACCACAAGTCACCAACGTGAAAGCACAATGCCAGATTCGACATTTCCGCATGCGATATTATGCAGTTTCACATAACTGCACTTTCGACTTTATAGTCTCGAAATACTAAAATTCAGTATTTTAGTATTTTGAGATTATAAAGTGAAACCACACACACACACACATAAGAGAGAGAGGTAGATAGAAATATCAACATACATGCATATATGTAAAAGATTTTTTAACATATTAGTTGACTGGGTAAGCCCAGTAGACACAATTGTCCATTTTTACAGGCAACCTTTGAGTCCTCTGTAGTTAAGAGACAAATGAAAGTAGAAGGAATGATACCATATACCATGGGCACAGAAAGCAGTTCTTTAACAAATAATTCAGAGCTTACGTCTTGTATATCAGCAAATATCTAACATAAAAAGAAGTGAAATCCCAGCAACCCTATGTGAGTGTGTCAAGCCGCCACACCGCCCAGTATAAAAATACAACAGCACAGTCACACCAACTTTTAGAAGGTAAAAATCTTGAAAATGTGAAACACTGCTGGCACAGAAACTGGCAGTGTTTCCCAAAAACAAATACCCATGTCGAAAACTAAAATTCTGTTTATATAACCCTAATCCAGAAACAGTAAAAACCCACCCCGCACCATAACAAGTACATTAAAACACAAAAAAAAACCAGTCTCCAGCTAAACTTCAGATTGGATTTATACTCAATTGCAGATTACAGCACTTGACCATACTACCATTGGTTATGCATTTGACTAAACACACTACACATTAATATTTATGTACATACATGTAGATATATATATATATATATATATATATATATATATATATATATATATATATATATATATATATATAGGGATCTACTTCATTTGCCCTAACTTTCGATTGTCCGACACCCGTTTGACCGACAAGTATTATTGGCAAGTAAATGGGATATGCGCCCTTCCCCACTGTAGTGCGACCCCGGAGTTAGAATATATAGTTAGGGGGGTGTGGGGGGCACAGCTGTACATTTGTTTTACTAAGCAATATTAAAGCAAAACTAAACAATATAATATGACATTAAGTGGGGGGCTTCGCCCACCACACCCCGCCATTGTGGGGGGGCTGTGCCCCCCACACCCCTAACTATAAATTCTAACTCCAGGGTTGCACTACAGTGGGAAAGGGGGCATATCCCATTTACTTGCCAGTAATACTTGTCGGTCAAATGAATTTTCGGTCAAGTGAATTTCGGTCATTTGGTGTCGTCAGTCGGAAGTTAGGGCAAATGAAGTAGACCCATATATATATATATATATATATATATATATATATATATATATATATATGTGTGTGTGTGTGTGTGTGTGTGTGTGTGTGTGCGCGTGTGTGTATGTATGTATGTTTATATATATATGTATGGCTCTACTTCACAAGCTTGAAGTTTCAAAACTTTGAACACCTTATGGTCAAGACCATAAGAACGAAGTTTTGAAACTTCAAAATTGTAATTAAAAAAATAAAAACAAAAACTTTTTTTTTTACGTTTTTGCAAGGGGGCAAGCCCACCTGCGCCCCCCACCACACCACCTACTAAATAAATATACCAATTCAGAGATCCCAGTACAATGAGGAAAATGGCATATTTCCCATTCCACACTGAATGGCAATGTCCATTCAAAACTTTTGAAGTTTCAAAACTTCAATCTTATGGTCTTGGCCATTTGCAGTTCGAAGTCTTGAACACTTTATATGCTAGAAATCCTGAAATGTCGAATTTCAGAATCTCGAGCCCATAAAGCGGAAAACCTAAAACACCGAACACTCAGAAGCGCAAAATTCAAAATCACGACTTCTATACAACACACACACCAGCTTTCTCCCCACAAACAAACACACAACCTAATCCTAACTACAAGCAGGGGGGGAGCCCCCCTGCAACCCCCATGTGGGGGGCTGTGCCCCCCACACCCCTCTACTTAAATATACCAACTCCAAGGCCGCACTACATACACAAACACACGAAACACCACCACACAAGCTACATTTACCTCACACATACACACCACAGCCTGTACCCAAAACCCTTAAAACATAAACACTTACCTGAATCCATGAACACAGCACACCAGAACCGCTAATTCAACATCTCCAAAATACGAGATTTTGAATTTCACTCTTCTGAGTGTTCAGTGTTTTAGGTTTTCCACTTTATGGGCTCGAGATTCTGAAATTCGATATTTCAGGAATTCGAGCATATATATGTGTATGTATATATATATATATATATATATATATATATATATATACATACACACACACACACACACACACACACACACACACACACACACACACACATATTTGTATATATCAGAAAACAGCAATGGTAAACTGAAGCGCGACTTGTATCACCATTCAGTGAAATAAAATCACATTTATTTTCAAGTAGGTAACTGCTTTCACCACAAAATGTGGCTTCATCTGACCATTTACAAGTAAAAGTGCATAAACTGCCAAACAATTCCATTTATACATAACACCTCCCCCTAATTAAATTCAAATGTTTGTTGTAGCAAATCAGTTCAGAACAAAACACCTCCATTTGCTTGACATCATAAACAGATTAAAACAGCAACAAATTAACTATTTAGTTGCTGATACATAAATAAAATCCACATTATAATACTCAAAATTCATCACATAATAAAATGCATGCTCCACTTTAAAATATATGCGTGTCTCATCCTTAGCAGCATAAATTGTATTGTGCATCTATAGATCAACTAGCTATCTAGTTGCTTTTGTTATAGATAGATTGTCACACAATAATAAATGTATACCATCGTGACATAACATTTCCTACTTGGTATAACTGATTATATGGTCAAGCACTCACTTGACTCCTTCAAATCAGTACATCATTACTTACACATTCATGGATCAAGTCATATTGCACACATTTAAATATCCCTCCAAGTCTATCCTGTGGTGTAGCTAGGTCCTTTCAAATGAAAGATACAGTACCATCAAACATGTTATAACATAATCGTTCAGCTTACAACCCTTGTGTGCTGTCAAAAATCAATCACAAAGTGATTTCTGTTTTGTGTTGTTCAAATAAACAGTTTACTGTATCTTCTTAAACATAGATGAATGATGAGCCTGTTTATCTATATATCCATACTAGGTTCCAGAATGCAGTTAAATATGCACTTATCCAGTTTAAACCACAGGCACATAGTCAGAGAACTAGCTGTCACTAACGAACGATCACACAGTAAAGCCCGAGGGAAACTACTTTATTAATGTTGTAAAAAATAAATTGTGTTTTTGTCCAAAGACTTCTTCAGACATTACACAACATATTTGTTTGGTTTACTTAAATAACCTTCCCACAATCAATTAACCAATCACAACATGATTCCAATCAATAAATGTAATACTTTAAAAACCTTGTTCTGTACCCATAATAAGTGTCATAGAATCCAAAATGTACTTGTGTTTTAACTCATAAAACAAAAGTAAATAAAAATAAAAAATACAGTGTTATTAAAATAATCCATAGCTTAATGCCTTTTAAATAAATGATTAAAACCTCCATCTAGTGGATGAAGTAAAAAGTGCTTACAGTTGATTATAATTTAGCAGCTCTAAGCTTTAATACAGGAGCCAGGGAAATAAAATCATTTAATCCATAATTTTGTTATTAGCAGCATCTAATTTAAGTTGCCAAAACAACTCACAATATTCGATGGAAGTTTCCCATGTCCTTCCACGTGGATCGATTTAAGCCTTTTCTACCACGAAAAATTTTAACTTTGCTAGAGGACAAGTGGTGATGTGTCTATATAAGGCGTTCTTCCCTTCTTTGTTTTTGACATCATTTATATGGTCATAAATGCGTCTTTTCAGTTTCCTAGTGGTTTTACCCTCATAAAAAGCACCACATAGGTCACAAATCACAATGTAGATTACCCCTACTGTATCACAGTTCACATATGCGTTTGTTTCTATTTCTGTTTCTCTTCTAGATAAATATAATTTATTCCCCTGTAGGATATAGGACCGTTGTGAACATCTTCCACATTTAAATGTTCTCTTCCTTTTGCCCATATTTCTGTTCTTTTTACTTTCCAGGACCTCTTTTATATTGCTACCTTTCCTGTGTGTAAATCTAAGGGGTTCTTCAAAAATAGTGTTCAAATCAGAAATATTACTAATTTTTTTCCCAATTAGAACTCACTATATTTTTAATGGACCTGGACTCTTTACTAAAATTTAAAATAAAATTACTACTCTGGTTAGTGTCATTCAGAACTGGTCTAGGCTTTCTTTCTTCAAGAGTTAGAGCCTTCCCTAGTATTGGGGCAAATTTACTATGCCTGTCTTTATTAATTTCTTCAAGGAGATGGGTGGGATAGTTTTTTTTCCAGGAACATTTGTTTCAGTTTGTCACTTTCTACTATAAAATCATTGTCGTCCAATGTCATCCTACTACTCCTTATGACCTGTCCTCTCACTATTCCCCTCTTTTGGGAAGCAGGATGTGCACTCGTGTAGTGAAGGTAGGAATTGGAAAATGTACTCTTCCTATAAACTTAGGACTTAAAATATTTTGTCTCATCTATTTTTTCTAAAGACACATCTAAGAATTCAAGTCTTTCATCAGAAATATTATGGGAAAACTTTAAAAATTCCGTAGTACAATTAATATAATTAATAAATTCCCATAACTTGTCCTTTGGCCCCACCCAAAAAATACATATATCATCCAGGTAACGACGATAATAGTTCCAATATTGATTATATTGGGAGTTTAATATATATTTGTCTTCCCAGGTGGATAGTACTAAATTAGCATACATGGGAGCACAACTTGCTCCCATTGCTACCCCACTGGTCTGTTGAAAAAACTCTCCATCAAAATATAAAAAATTATTTCTGAGTACTAATTCCATTAACTCCAAATAAAGACTAACTTTCTCATCTTTGATATGCCCCTTAAACCTTAGGGCTTCCTCAAACCACTCTAATCCTGTACTGTGAGGTATCACGTTAAATAAACCATGAATATCAAGAGTGACAAAGATAAGTTTATCGTGATATAAACTTTGCCTAACACTCAAAAAATCCCAGGAATCTTTCAGGATCCCCTCCCTCTCTGTCCAAACTTTCTTTAACTCCACGTCCAAATATTTAGCAAGAGGATAGGCTACAGAACCTCTTGCTGCCACTATGGGCCTAAGTGGTGGGTCATCTATGTTTTTATGGACTTTAGGGATCCCGAAGCTAGATGGAACCCTGGGTTTTTCTATGGTAAAATATTGAAATGTGTCTAGGGTTATAGGTTATAGTACCTTCACTTAATAATTCCTCTAACATAAAATCTATCTTACAGTATGCTAGATTGATTTAGTTCCTGGACACTCTCACATATCTTAGGCACGCGAAACTTAAGAAACGAAGAAAACACTGTCACGACAAGCTGCTGAAGTCTAAAATCACACTTTGGATTTATTAAGTTTGAAGCTTAGCTCACAAACTTCTTCAGAAACAATGTACTACAATTCAAAACTTGTATATAAAGTATCAGGTGGTCACATTTAACCAATCTTGTTACAATGTAATACGTAACTAAGAAAATTTAAAGGCATACTTCATTCATAAAGAAATATAGTAGTTTCACAAAAAAAAAAAAAAGCAAAATCAACTTTAAACATAAAAATTAGACTGTTTGTATCTTACTAATAAAAATCATTATGAATAAAAAAATCATTGTAAATGACAAATCGTTATGAATAAATAACTTAACAACCTTCCTAATACAACATACTAAAACGTGTACTCAGTTAAAGTCAATGACATATTACTTAGCAAAGTCATTGCTGTTATGGAATATAATAGCTAAGTAATTAAATTAAGTAAAAAATCACTTAAAACAGTTTGTCGCTACGTGTGTACTTGAACCTTGTAGAAATATACTTGTAGCTCACACTACTAGCACGCAATCATCTCTGTACATTCCTTAATTTTAAAATACTACTGATAGAGCAGGTGTAATTTAATCCTGGGAAGTTATAAGCATTCAGCCTAATTTGCCAGCACAGTTCCAACTCTTCTAACTGTAAGGGTATAGGGCCTCACCTAATGTCCTGCGGAACCTGATCAATAACCATGTACTTAAATGTATGTTCTTTACAGGTGTGGGTATATTTAGCTAGGGCATTATCAATTTTTCTTTTGGCAATCGCATATTGATGTTCATAAAGAAGAGATTTTTTTGTGAAACTATTATATATATTTTTTTGTGAAACTATTATATATTTTTTGTGAAACTATTATATTTCTTTATGAATGAAGTATGCCTTTAAAATTTTCTTAGTTATGTATTACATTGTAACAAGATTGGTTAAATGTGACCACCTGATACTTTATATACAAGTTTTGAATTGTAGTACATTGTTTCTGAAGAAGTTTGCAAGCTAAGCAAACGAAAAGCGCTTCAAACTTAATAAATCCAAAGTGTGATTTTAGACTTCAGCAGCATGTCGTGACAGTGTTTTCTTTGTTTCTTAACTCTCACATATCTATCAGTGTTGTTGAGCATGTCTAGCATCTTAGCATAATAAATAATATCGTCCATAAGTACCACCCCTCCCCCTTTATTGGGCTTCATAACTCGAAGGTTGTGATTATCTTAAGTGAAACTAACAATAGTTTTTCTTCTTTAGTACGATTGAAAAATGTTTTCTTTTCTCCATTATAACTAGATCTTATCTCATTTTCTACGTGTAGTTCAAAATTTTTAAGTTGTGGATGAAGGGGGCGGGGTTGTATGTACTTTTCTTTCTAACCGTTGTGTTAATGTTAGAATTGTGTCCTGACCCATTATTGAATAATAGTTCAAGGTTCTTCTTAAGCACAAACATTTTTAGATCAATTAATGTATGCGAGATATTACTAGAAGTAGCTGGCACAAATTTTAGCCCCTTACTAAATTTTCTAAAATGAACAGGTGTGATTTCTTCACCACTAAAATTGTAAATACTAAAATTGTGGAAGATATATCTTTTTCCCTATAACCTCTATGTTGTTACAATCCTGGTTAGATACATAACCCAGGGGCCCACTCCTATCTGGGCTTAATATTGCTTCCCGTTTGGGTGCCCTCCCCTAAAATGGTTGTAATAATTAACAGGTGTTTGCCTCTTTATTCTCTCCAATCATCTGAGATCAGGGAAGTCATCTATATTTTTAAAATTTTATTTAAATTTATAATACCAAAAAACGAGCCCAACAGTGCTGAGTCTACTATAATAAGAAGTTGTCACTGATGAGATATAGAAACACTTGATATTTTATTATTAACACAAATTAAAATTCAAACTGATTGAGCGCTTTCTTCCCTGCATATAGGGATTTCATCAGAATCAATAAAAAATTCCCATGTTCCTCTATTTATGCAAAATTACTGTGACATCACCAGTGATGAATGTAACATAGTTCATTAATATTAACAAGCTTATAAATATCAAATGGGTTTCTGACCAACATTTAAAAACTTATGAATACATTTTTAAACAACATTTAAAATGTTAAAAAACAAATAAATATCAAGACATTTATACAATATATTAAAAACTTTATGTTGATAGAATAATTTTGTATCTGGCTTTATACTATATAAAAATATACTATATAAAAAATGTAGTATATATATATATATATATATATATATATATATATATATATATATATACATTTTTTAACAATATCTGGCTATATACTATGACATGCACTCTGTGGTTTATGTATAACAACAGATATGCCATGGTATCAATTATGATACCATATATATTTAGAACATGTCTTACAGCTTAGTATATGTAGCTCAGATGATAAATGTTTTTTTGGCTAGCTATAAGTATTCCATATAAAGTGCAGTTTAGTTTTTAGAAATGCATTTATTGTCTATGATCTGCCATTCTTTACTACTATTTATATAAGCATCTGCTAGATAAAATTAATTTGAAGATGTAGATTGTTGCCAATACTAGTAACAATTTGATGAATGTACAATAATATACTTATATGGGCATATTATGAAGAGATGTATTGATTTTTTATATAATACCATATATGCCGAATATATAATCGAACTGCTCATGTTTGTGAAAAGATTTCTTAAAGTATATATATATATATATATATATATTTATATTTATATATATATATATATATATATATACACACACACAAGGACTTAGTATTAGGTAAATCTGATGCTACATAGTCTTTATGTTATAGAAAATGCACTTTGCAAGTAGCTGAACAGTGAATTATTCAGATGGCTATGTTTTTAAGGAATGGAGACATGGCGTGATGATGTCACGATTAGGAGTGCTTTTGCGAAGTAAATAGTAGAGTGAGTGCTTAACAGCATTCATGCTAAAAAAGGGGGTTTATTGCAAAGGTAAGCTGGATAAGTGCATCTTTAACTGCATTCTGGAACCTAGTATGGATATATAAATAGGCTTGTCATTCATCTATGTTTAAGAAGGTACAGTAAACTGTTTATTTGAATGATGCAAAATAGAAATCACTTCGTGATTGATTTTTGACAGCATACAAGGGTTGTAAGCTGAACAGTTATGTTATAGCATGTTTGATGGTACTTTATCTTTCATTTGAAAGGACCTAGCTACACCACAGGATAGACTTGGAGGGATATTTAAATGTGTGCAATATGACTTGATCCATGAATGTGTAAGTAATGATGTACCGATTTGAATGAGTCGAATGAGTGCTTGACTATATAATCAGTTATACCAAGTATGAAATGTTATGTCACGATGGTATAAATTTATTATTGTGTGACGATCTATATATAACAAAAGCAACTAGGTAGCTAGTTGATCTATAGATGCACAATACAATTTATGCTGCTATGGATGAGATATGCATATATTTTAAAGTGGAACATGCATACAATTTTATTATGTGATGAATTTTGAGTATTATAATGTGGATTTTATTTATGTATCAGCAACTAAATAGTTAAATTGTTGCTGTTTTAATCTGTTTATGATGTCAAAGAACTGGGGGCGTTTTGTGCTGAATTGATTTGCTACAACAAACATTTGAATTTAATTAGGGGGCGGTGTTATGTATAAATGGAAATGTTTGGCAGTTTATGCACTTTTACTTGTAAATGGTCTGATAAAGCCACATTTTGTGGTGAAAGCGCTTACCTACTTGAAAATAAATGTGATTTTATTTTACTAAATGGTGATACAAGTCGTGCTTCAGTTTACCGTTGCTGTTTTCTGCTGTTTTGCCTACATTTTACAATGGGGACTGTTTGCCTACTGGAGAACATTCCTTCTTGGATATTTGTATATATACTCAGACATGCAAATATATTAAAATGCCTTATGTTATGTAAATGCTGTAACAAATGGTTATATTCTGATTTTATGTATAAAAAGCATTTAGGTAATGGTATATGTTAGTTACAAGGGAAATTCTTTCATGTTGTGTTAATGGGTGATTTTGAGATCAATTTCATTATATTTATTTGTGTATAAAAAATAGTGTTTCTTAGTAATGACAGATTTGCGTAACACAAGTTTTGGGGTTGAGGGTTCATTGTCCTGATCTGGAATTTAAATGGAGACTCACATTGTGCTTCAGTTGGGGATGAGCCCTCATGCCTGGAGAGTGATTTCCATGAAGGAAGAATGTCTTTAACTGCCTAGAATTAGAAACTGCAGAGAAACTGTGTAATAATTTGCCAGTATTGAGATGCTTTAGGTGAAAAACAGGATCTGATGTTGTAATTTTCATTCATTCCTCATCTGTTGGGTTTGGATCTGACCCTTGGATCAGCTGCTTTTCACAGCTCGTGAAACACTGAAAGCTCTTGAGCTCTTCAACTACCCATCATGCACTAGTCCTTTACCATTTCTCAGATCTCATTTGCCGCATTAACATTTAGAAATTGGTTGCTGTTAACGCTCAGTTGTTCATGAATAATAGTAAAGATTTTCCTTTTATAGCTACCTATATTCTTATTATAACCTTTTTATTCCTTTAACTTAATCCTCTCTTGCCTTTGTTACACGTTTTATTGTATTTCTCCTAAATACCATTGTTGGTATTCTTTTTAACAAATATAAACTTAAAAAAAACTCCTTTCTTATTTTTCCTTCATGTTTGGCTATTATCTTTATTTCATTCATTCCAGTGGAGCTCAGGAAGTTTATACTGTAACTTCCAGTGGGCAGAGCCTAAGCTTTTTGACAAAATCAAATTATGTCTTCACATTTCAAACAACTGTTCATATCTCTGGAACCATAGGGGTTAAGAAAGAAGTATAAATGGCAAACTCTGCAGCACAAAAAGGAAGTTATGTACTCATCATATCATTCCATCTGTGTTATTTATCTTCATTCTTCCTTGACAGATGGGTTTGGTTCTGACATTGGAGCCATTTCGGCTGTAACTACAGCTCGCGCTAGCCAAAAACTCTCGAGCTTCACCTCTACCCAGAATCACTCTCTCAGTTACCTTAGATTGAGTTTGCAGAAAAGATATCGAAACATAAAAACATTTATACATTTTATGGATATATTATAGTAAGATATGTGTAACGTAAGCCCGATTTATTTATTTATTTATTTATTTTATATTTTTTTGACCGGGCTAGTCTAACTGGATATATGTCCATTTATAGTAGAGGCCCGGGGAGAAAAGCTCCACATAAAACAAAGCAGAATATTGCAACTACAGATACAGTTCACTTGTCAGACACAATAGTTGTATACAAGGTAACACAGTAATTATGATAGATAAACAAAATAATTTTTTTTTTTGACCAAGCACTAGTAGAAGAAAGAAAGTATTTAGAAGGGTGTGAGACATTTGAAATCAAAGTTGTGTATATGTCACAGAAGAACAGATAATTATTTGCAAAGCAGGGACACAAATTTAATGGCAGTGACTCATATATCAAGCAGTGACATATTTGTAAAGGCTTTCATGGGTACAATTATCCTAATCTATAATAGTCTCTGAGAAGAATGAGTTTTGTACAGTCTCTGGATAGCTATATGAGCAGATTAACAGAGGGGAAGGAGGTAATGGTCTTAAAAGTAGCTATGAGGCGAGTAGTATTTAATGATAGACTTTGGGATAACAGGAAGAGGGGTGTCAGTCAGGGTTGGTACAAGGGCAAGGAGGGAATGGAAGCCTTATCTACTGTTGTTGGACAGTATAATCAATTCAAGTGAATATGATCCACTCCACCAAACAATCTTTAAGGATGGGGGATGGGGGAATCAGGGATGAATGAAGATAGACAACACAGATGGAACATTATGGTGAGTACATAACTTCTTTATCTGATGTTGTCAATCTTCATTCCATCCTTGGCAGATGAGACAGACTCCCCAGCTATCTAGAATGTTGGGTGGCATCATGGAAGGATATTCCTGAGCACCATCGAGCCAAAGGACTATCATCCCCTTGAGACCAGATCCAGTTTGTAATGAGTAATAAAGGTATGGGGAGTAGCCCAAATAGCTGTGTACATGTTGTTCATTGAAGTTCTAGACTGAAAGACAACTGAAGTGGCTGTAGACTGTGTAGAATGTGCTGTGACGCTTTTAGGCAAGGTTAATTTTTTTATCGTAAATAAATGAAATGCAGACTTTCAGCCACTTAGAAAGAGTAATCTTGCTGACTGCCTTGCCCAATTTTGTTGTGGAAAAGGAAACAGATTACTTCATTGTCGTATGTTCTTTGTTCTTTGAAGATAGAAACGTAGTTGTCTATGGATGTTTAATAATTGCAGAGCATACTCTCCTTTCTTAGAATGATTAGGGAAGAAAACTGGTAAGGTAATTATCTGGTTAATATTAGTTTTTGACACAACCTTGGGTAAAAAGGATGGGTTCATTCCTAAAGATACTCTTATCTTTATGGAAAACAAGGTAAGGAGGCTCAGATGATAAGGCCTGGATCTCTGAAATTCTTCTGGTGGAGGTAATGTCTACTAAAAAGCGTGTCTTCCAAGATAAAAACTACAGACCACATTCCACAGAGGGTTCGAAAGGAGAGTGTATCACTGCTTGAAATAGTAGTTTCAAATTTTAAGTAGGAGTAGGGTCTTTGAACGGAGGCTTTAACAGAAGAGTGCTTTTGAGGAATGATTTACAAAGTCTATGAGAGGCTAAAGAATGTTCATCCAAGCCATTGTGAAAATTAGAGATAGCAGCTAATTGTAGTTTGATGGTGGAGGGAGAAGCTCTCACATTAAACAGAGTAGCTAAAAAATCTAGAACATGTTCTGTGGAAGCTGAAAACGGATCTATTTGCTTTTCAAGAGCCCAAATAGTAAATCTCTTCCATTTACTGCTGTACAGTTTTCGAGTGGAAGGCTTGTGAGCCGATAAAAGGATGTGGCGTACTGGAGAAAAAATATTGGGATTCCTGGCAAATTAGTGGAACTGGAGGAACCACGCAGTTAGTTTGAGGTTCAAAGTATTTGGGTGAACAAGACCATCCAGATGGGACAGGAGATCTGGCACTGGGTCCAGAATCAAGGGTTATCAGGTTAGTTAAGGCCAAAGTAAGGGGAAACCAAACCTGTCTAGGCCAAAACGGAGCAATGAGAATCACTCTGCTCTTCAGCCTGTGTGCTTTCTATAAAAATATGGGAATTACAGGTATCGGAGGGTGGAATATAGGAGACCGGGGGGCCAGTCACAGAGGAGAGAGTCTCTTGGTGACTTTCCTGGAAGGGAAATCAGGGTGAAGTAGTTGCTGCACTTGTTGTTTAGGGGAGACGCAACCAGATTGCAAGAAGGTTGACCCCAAAGGTGGAAAATCATCTTCACCACTTTTTGATTGAGAGGCCACTTGTGAGGTTGAAGGTTGCATCTGCTCACCTTGTCCGCAGTCACATTGGAACTACCTGGAATGTGCATTGCTGTAAGAAAGCTGTCAGAAGAGATCATCCACTGCCGCACAGGCTTCTCGACAAAGAGAATAAGAACTGGTTAGTCCTTGTTTTTTGATGTACCAAACCACTGACATATTGTCCATTTGAATTGCAGTAGTTCCCTGAGGAAAAGCTGTCTGAAAGGCTTACAATGAAAGAATTATCGCTGTTATCTCCAGAGCATTGATATGCAAGTTGGCCTCTAACTGGGACCAAGTGCCTTGGACCGTCTTGCCCAGGTAATGCCCCTCCACCCCATCTGGGAGGCATCAGTGGTAACTGTGGCTGTGGGTTCAGGAAGAATAAAAGGACAACTGTGTAGATCTTGATGGAAATGCATCCACCAAAGAAGATCCATTTTTCAATGGATGGTGATCAGGACTTGTTCTGACAATGAATGATGAAGTATAGACCACTGAGTTGCTAGTAGTCACTGCAGAAGTCTCATATGTAACCTTGCTAGTGGCACTACAGTTATAGAAGCTGCCATAGATCCTAGAGCTTGTAATATTAAATGTGCTGCCACCTTATTTTTGCAGATTAACTTCCGTACCTGAGCCACAATTCTGTGATGGTGCTCTGGAGGAAAATATGCTATCGTTGTCTGAGTATTTAGTACAGCACCTATGAATTCTAAGTTTTGTGTCGGGGTTAAACATGACTTTTCTAGATTTACTGTGATCCCCAGATGGGCACAGATGTTGAGGGTGTAGTCCCTGGCTGTTATCAATTGATGCTTGGTCGAAGTGGTTATGAGCCAGTTGTCCAAGTAAGGAAACACACTTATTCTTTGAAGTCTCAAGTGAGCTGCTGCTAATGCCATGCATTTGGTGAATACCATGGGGGCTGTGGTGAGTCCAAAGTGCAGTACTCTGAATTGGTAGTGACTGGCTCCCAGCCAGAAGTTGAGGAAACTTCTGGAGCGTTTGTCCATTTATATATAGTAATATGCATCCTGAAGATCTGGTGAGCACATCCAGTCGTCTTTCTTCAAAAAGGGAAGGATAGACTGTTCCTTGACCATTTGGAACTTTGCCAAACTGATTTGTTCAGTACACTGAGACCCAAAATTGGTCTCTACTCCCTTGTCTTTTTTAGCACTAAAAAGAATCTTGAGTAGGTTTTGGATCCTTCTTGGTCTGGTGGGACTTGTTGGATGACTCTTTTGTCCAGCAGTTTTTGGATTTCTTGTACTGCTGAATCCCTCTGATTGGGTGGAACTTTGGGGATTTTCTTGTAAACAGGGAGAGGTTGAGAAAAGGGAATAGTATAGCCTTAGCCTCTGGGTATGATCCTTGGCACCCATGAATCCGATTTTATATCTAGCCAGACATGTAGGCGCAAGGATAAGCATCCCCCGACTTCCACCAGAGGAAGACAGTCTGGCCTCCCTTTGGTAGCACTGAAAAGGCTTGCCTGGGAAGGAATCCCCGAAGCCTTGGTTTTGCGGACCACCTCTGCCACGAAGGCAGTGTCTTCTGTTTTGGTTCCCCCCTCTGCCCCCAGCGAACTCCCTCCACATGTGTGACCTTCAGATTTTTTGAACCACGTTTTTCCTCCACTCCTCTGGTTCCTAGAAACAGACCTGGGGGGGTGGGTGTAAAAGCATACTCCCACAGCAGAAAGGGTCTTACCATCTTTCCTCACACCTGGACAAAGTTTCTTTCACTTTTGGGCCAAACAGAGATGTTCCATCAAAAGGAGCATTGACGAAAGAAGACTTGAATGGTTCTGCAAAGTCACAAAGGCACATTCAGGCATGTCTCATAATGACTATGTCTGTGCTCTAGATGCCACTTCGGTTGTATGTGCAATCAGCTTCATGGACAAATTGGACACAGACTCCAGGGTAGCTAACTGGGAATCCACTTTCTCTTGGACTCCCTCAGCTACAGCTCCTGCCAGAGTATCTGATGACTTCTTGATCAGAACCAGTTGGAGTCTGGTAAAATGTGCCAAAAAATTCAAGGACCTTATGGCAAATGTCGATGAAGCGTAGACCCATTTCCCAATTCTGTCCATAGCCCAAGACTCTCTGTTGGGTGGATGGACAAAGGAACTCTCCTCAGCTAGTTCCTTTTTAGTGGCGGCTGCTACGACCATAGCATCAGTTCCAAGGTCCTTTGCCCAAAACTGTTTTATCTTCGGGTACGGAAAGTATTTTGTCCAGTCTTTTGGAGGGGCTTGACGGTGTCACGAGCCTTCCATGCCCACTGTGAAATCAACTGAATGTGTTCATAAGTGGATGGAAGTGGATGAGTGGGTGCTAAATGCTTGCAGGTAAACAGACTCCTTAGAGGAAGGATTTTGGGACTTCCAGCCACCCCTGTGTTTCAGAAATTCCAAGATGTCTCCAAAGGAGACATCTTCAGGGGGTAACCGTGGGGAACCTTCCCCCTCATCGAAATCTGTATCTTCAGTGACTGATTCCTGGGGGGAATCCAAGTGCTTCCTCTTGCACTTCTTTTTCTGAGGAACCTTCTCAGGGGGATAATCTAGGGAAGTATCACAAGATGACTGTACCTGTGGTTGTAACACCTGAGGCTTCATCACCCGGTGTTCCAGTGTAGAGGTTGGAGCAATAGTAGAGCTAGAGGGGGGTACTTGTTCCAAGGAAGTAGGCACCAACTGAGTCTCTGCAAGAGAACGGGCCCTCTGCATAGCCTCAAAGGCTGGTCCTCCTGAAGGGGAAGGGAGCCTGGAACCGAGAAAGACTGTCTCGGAACTGGGGTCACTCCCCTTTTCAAAGAACCAACCCTCGAGACCAAAGCCAGAGCAGAACTAACTCAAGCTGAAACCCCGGGAAACATGGATGGCTCCAAAAAACATGGAGTTGAAACCTGCTCCCTGGAACCGACAGGGTAGCTGTGGCTCTGCAAGGTCTCTGGTTCAGAAGTAACCGAAGAACTCAGAGTAACTGCCAGCTCTGCAGAAGCAAACAACTCCAGAGTCAACACAGACGGTGCCGGGAGAATTGGAACAGAGGACTATAAGACCCCAGAAGAGGTTACAGGAGGAGTAGTCAGTAGGGTGAAGGAAGTGTCAGTACCAAGACTGGAGTGATTCGGTACCGAAGTTGGTTCTGAAAGCCCAATAGCCCACAAAATTGTATTCATCAGCCTCTCCACATCAAGTTCTGAAAAGACTTTTGGTGGAGCAGACTGATGTGGAAGGGGACTTAAGCCTCTGGAGAAAACTTCTGATAGTTCTCCAGCAAAGATATCTATTGATGGAGAATAACATGCCGTGTGTGTGTGTGTGTGTGTGTGTGTGTGTGTGTGTGTGTGTGTGTTTATATATATATATATATATATATATATATATATATATATATATATATAGAGAGAGAGAGGTACACACACACACACACACACACACACACACACACAGGTATAATGGTCTTAGTTGGTGAAATAGATGCCAATTCCTGTGTCAAGGCCTTCTATATTGAAGGACTCAAAATCGTAATCTGTGCCATTACTGAAGTTGTCAGTACCGGAGTGTCAGATGTAGAGGCCTTCAGTTTCGAGGGAACTTTTGGAACTGAGCTCTTCATTTTTTTGGCTTTTGGAATCAACAGGGAGATCGTAACTGATAGAGTACTTTTTTTGATTTATCGATTGATGAAGAAGAAGAGGGAGATGAAATATCTGTCTTAGCTTTATTGGCTGTAGATAAGGCTTCTCCAAAGGCTGAAGGCAAAAGTCCTTTTAGACTAAGCTTGTTGCACCTTTTCACCAAAGCCCTGTGGTTGAAGATGTGATATATACTACAGTCCTCTTGTAAGTGAAGAGGGTCGAAGCAGTATACACATAAGGAGTGGAAATCTGAAGAGAGAATTTTATGGCCACACTTCTGGCATTTTTTAAACCAGAAGGGGCCTTACCCTTATTAGCCATGACAGAGAGAGAAATACAATGAAATGACTATCGACGATGATATTAAAGTTGTACACAAACATATATGGGGAGAGGAAGACAAATTACTGAATAAGCGAGTGAGAGAGATGGAACAATCAACAGTGATAGTTGGGAAGTTACACTGTAGTGTGAAGGGGAAGAAGTATCAATGATGGTACACAAGAGGGCACTTGTGTACAAAGGAGAAGGAAAAAGGAAATTTGGAAGGAAAGATGCAAAAAATTTTACCTAATCCCACAAAAACTCAAGAGTATCAGCTAAGTATGACCATTTCTGAAAGCGGCAAACAAGATCTGGGGTAATTGAGAGAGAGGGATTCTGGGTAGGGGTGAAGCCGAGAGTTTTTGGCTGGTATGTACTGTAGTAATGGCCAAGTTGTTTCCAATGTTGGCAGAGAACCCATCTGTCAAAGATGGAATGATTAACAACATATCTATTTTTATAGTGGTAATATTCTTTAGGCTCTAGGTCTTAAACCAAATTTTATAAGTCCCAGTAAACATTGTAACTATTACATTAGTAATATTTTGTAAACAAGTTATAATGTCTCTGCAATCACTTAAGTTTCACACATACTGTCAGAAGCATTTTATTCATCTAGCTGAGAGCTTTCATATGTGGCTAAGGACGTTTGTCTCTGTTACTTGGTTGTTGAGATATTTAGAAAAATATTAATATTATAGCTGTATAAATTAATATCATAAAACTATAGTTAATATCTCTTTACCTACTCTAGACAGAGGACAAATATTAATGCAGTAGAATTTGTCATTGTGTAAGCTTTAAGATGAAATCTTTTAAAACCTTGTACATACCATGGTTTTGGAATTATTGATGTAAATATAAACAAGCAATAAACATATAATCCTTCGCAAACACAAACCAGGAAAACTAAAGAGAGGAACCAGTAGACAGTACAACTTTCGCCACAGAGAGGCAACTGATAAGCCACAGGATACAAAAGTTTAATGGAGTAAAGCGCTTTTCGTCTGCTCGACTAGCAGACTTCATCAGACAAGTACATGTGCTATTAATTACAATTTATACCTATAGTGACATCATTAATTAGCATCAATGCAGTTTATAACTAACAAAGCTTAAAGAAACATAAGTTAAAAACAACAATTAAAACACCAAATAAGCGTATTCTTAAAACTAAGGCATCCTAATGTTAATCAAATATTTAAAACTAAATGAAGTTAGTTAGTTTGTACGAATTAAATAAAATGAGTTTAGTAAAAATTGAATAAATTTAGTTAAAATAAATCTAAATTTAAATTTAAATTTAAATAAATCCATTCCCAACACCGCTCAAATTAAATCAAGTGATTAAATAAGTAAATATAACTTCTGATGGAATATAAAATAAGTACAGTCCATACTGCATAGGTAGTCACATATTATTTAAACAGGTTAGCTAAACACTACCTAATACTACCATAACAGTTCAAAAAATCTCATATATATGGTACACATAATAGTGCACAGTTAGCGTTAAAGTGGCTAGTGTATATACATAATGTTGTTAACTGTAACTCACTGTTAGGTCATACAACAAGAGTGGAAAGTGTCAAGCTGTCATTAACAAATGAGTACGTAAATACATAAATACATGTTCACTGATCTTAAGACCCCAAGCAACTAAGTAATATACATTATGTTTAGGGCTTCGTGTATAGTGAGGAAAATAAAATACACATAACATAATGTATATTACTTAGTTGCTTGGGGTCTTAAGATCAGTGAACATGTATTTATGTATTTACGTACTCATTTGTTAATGACAGCTTGACACTTTCCACTCTTGTTGTATGACCTAACAGTGAGTTACAGTTAACAACATTATGTATATACACTAGCCACTTTAACGCTAACTGTGCACTATTATGTGTACCATATATATGAGATTTTTTGAACTGTTATGGTAGTATTAGGTAGTGTTTAGCTAACCTGTTTAAATAATATGTGACTACCTATGCAGTATGGACTGTACTTATTTTATATTCCATCAGAAGTTATATTTACTTATTTAATCACTTGATTTAATTTGAGCGTGTTGGGAATGGATTTATTTAAATTTAAATTTAAATTTAGATTTATTTTAACTAAATTTATTCAATTTTTACTAAACTCATTTTATTTAATTGCATAAACTAACTAACTTCATTTAGTTTTAAATATTTGATTAACATTAGGATGCCTTAGTTTTAAGAATACGCTTATTTGGTGTTTTAATTGTTGTTTTTAACTTATGTTTCTTTAAGCTTTGTTAGTTATAAACTGCATTGATGCTAATTAATGATGTCACTATAGGTATAAATTGTAATTAATAGCACATGTACTTGTCTGATGAAGTCTGCTAGTCGAGCAGACGAAAAGCGCTTTACTCCATTAAACTTTTGTATCCTGTGGCTTATCAGATAAACAAGCAATATTTGACGCCTAGAGGTGTTTGTAGGAGGTAACTGCAGCTGCACCTGGAAGTGTCATTCGGATGTAATGAGTTATAATGACATCTGACAAACCTTTAGGTTTAAAAAATGTAAGGCCTGTGGCCATAAAATCCCTTTCTCAGATGCACATGAGTTGTGTGTCTTTTGCTTAGGCCAAGCCTATTTAAACTCTGCATGCAACATATCTAAGGGTTTTAAACCAAGGCCCCTTATTGATTGGAAAAATAAGTTAAACTTGAGAGGATTAATGCCATCATCATCCTCTGATACAGCATCTGGGGCTCAAACTTCTAAAAAATAGATAAAAAGGACACTAAAAAGCATCCATTGGACCTGTCAGGCTCTTCTGGTCTGAGCTTGGAGCCACCAACTGAAATAGCTTTGGATCAGAAATCTAAAACATTGGATCCGACACCATTGGACCCGAAGAAACACAAAGATAGTTCTCCTTGAATCTGTTCCCATCATACTTTGGATCCAGTATATTCTTGTGTCTCATCTCCTTTCCAAGAAAGATGTCATCCACTCCAGGACCTCATCCATTGCTTCCTGTTTTCGATCTTCCAGAAGATTGGCCGAAATAGATGTTAATAGGATGATGAGGAAATTTCTCTTTAGGCAAATTCAAATGGGGGGGCGGTTCCCTGCTCCTGCCCCATCTTGTCTGGAGACCTTTATTAGCACTATTCCACCTGTTTTTCTCCTTCTCCTGTCTGACCTTTGATTTCAGATCATTTCAAACCAAAAATCCCGCATCCATTCACATCAGACTCCGAAGTTTATTGCATCTTCTACTCCAACACTATCTTTGACTGAACCAGCTCCAAGCACATCAGAGTCAGATGACTCTCGGAGCCATAGTGTCAGTCCTGGATCCAGGGTGCCGAAGTCAACTCCAAGATTGTCAGAATTGTCTCTACCCCTCAGAGCTTTGGCTCTTGACAAGTTTTCTTAAGAACTAATCAGTGCATATAGTTGTATCTGAGATAATCTTAAGCCAAGCTATCCATCACCCTGTCATCTTCCCAGAACCTAAAAACAAGGTTGAAAGATACTGCATACCTTGAATGTCCACAGACAACTTGGTATTATATTCAGAGAACAAAACCTTTCAGAACTTCTGATCAGTTGTTCTTTTCATAAAAAGAGAGAGAGACCTTGTGTCAAGTCAGACTGTTTCCAAATGGTTATCTTTCATAATATCTACTAAAGCAAAACTATTCCAGACAGGGTCAAGGCTCATTCTACAAGTGCCTTGGATTCATCTGTGGCTTTTTGGAAAGGGATGGATTCTAGAAGTAGCAACTTGGCTCTCTGTGCATGTTCTTTGAACTAGATTCCTTTCCTTGGTCTTGGACATGCTTGGATTAGGACCATTCTTCAGGGGTTTCTGGGCCCTCCTCCTTGTCTGTATAAGCTATGGTAATCTATTCATATAGCTTGGGGCACTTCAGCAATCATCTACATGAAGAACATAGTTCAAGTTGTGTAAGTTAACTTAAGTATTATAATAGATGTGTGAATGATCACCACTGCAGTAGCTGCTTCCTGTCTTCACCCCCCTTGTTTTTATGCCAGGGTGTGGACATTATTTATTTTTTCCCCAGCATTGTCCTTCTCAGGGCTTAAGCCTCTGACTTTATTTCTCTTTAACTCTCTCTCTCTCTGCTCTCTAAGGGCATGAAAGTTTTGAAGGGCCTGGCATGCCAACCTGAGTTAGTCACCTAAAACTGAGGTTTAGGCACATAGAAGGTGACCTGAATTTCTGGAAGCTGGCCAGTCAAGGTTATGACTGGTAAAGCTTTGGCTCATTCAAATGTCTACTGTTATGATACATTTACTTGCGCAACTGAACTTTTGATCTGATGTTGTAAATTTTCATTCTATCCTTAACTGTTGGATTCAGTCCTTGAATCCGTTACTAAAGCTTGTGGTAACCAAAAAGGTCTCGAGCTTCTCACTTACACATAGTGGACCAAGCCCTAACATACCCCAGATCTCGTTTGCTGATTTTTGTGAAAGGATGTGGTTGCTATTTTTTCAGCTAAGTTACAATTTACCTTTTCAAAACTTCATTTTCTGCTTTTTCCACTTTATTTTTCTAGTTTCTAGTAATCCCTTACCCTTGTAGTGATAGTATGTCTGTATATACCATTGTTGGTATTTATCCTTTACACATTAGTGTAATTTTAATTATCATTGTTGGCAACACTTCACTGGGCAAAGATTTATGCTCTTATCTTCTTGTTTTCATACTGTTGCAGTGCAGCTCATCCTTGGTGTTCATATAAAGATTTCTCCAGCAGATGCTTGGAAAAATTTCACTTCAGTTTTTAGAGTGCTTTAAAGCACTTTAGTAACTTCAGCAAGACATAGTTGTAGTATCATAGTAGAATACTAGGCTATTGATCCAACAGGCCTTTTTAAGCCTTGCCATGCTTCCCAATAAAATTTGATAGCTATGTGTTCCCAAGGGTTTTTGTGGGGGCATATATACTTAAGTATGGGTGGCTAAGCATTTATAATCTTCCTCACTTTAGCAGAGACATAAGTGCCATATTTACTGTTCCCCATCCAGTAATCCAATTACTGCTTGAATAAGTGCAGGGGTGAACTCTGCTTCATATGGATGGGAACTTTGCTCCAGCGAATAGGAGCCTCTGAGAGAGACACCAGTCCCTCCAGCATGTCCTGTTTATGCTACAGGCAAAGTTTAGTTCCCTGGATTGGGTGTCCCTGAATGCTATTTATTTTACATATTTGCAACAGGAGCATTAAGGCTGGATTGGAAGATGCTTTGTAGGCCAGGCATGTGTCACTTCTCAGTAGCCTGTCGGAGACTGAATATACAGACAAGGCTTTGAGGTGTTTTACATAGGACTTGTGTTCCACATCATGTATTCTTTTGGTGAGGAATCTCTGAGGATGCTCCAGTTGTTGCATATGTCTGGCCAGGCACATAGTGAAGGGAACACTATACTTAGTGAATGGTCTTATGAGAGCAGAGTACAATAGAGCAATGTCATGTTTGGATCTAGATGCTGTACCCCTGCGTATAAGTTGTGCAGCATAGAATGATTTACTCACTACAGTAGACACATGATTGTCAAATTACTTTCTGCATGCATTCCCAAATGCATGTCTACAGAGTCTACTCTTAGCTGCATTGTCATTGTAGCAGTTTGCCGATGTGGCTGTCTTTCTGTAAGATACTATGATGCATTTGTGGCATTGCATTTTAGACCATGACTCAGACATCAGTTATTATTTTGTATCAGGCCTTGGGGGTGGGCGGAATTCATTGACTGCATCCAGTTTGCAATCATTTGCAGACTTGGTTAGCCAGATGTCCTTGACATTAGCTTTGACCTCAGTGAAGTAGATGCCAAACAGGAGCGGCCCTAGCACTCAGCCATGGGGCACCGCACTAATAACCGGCCTTTTTTGGAGGCAGACTCGCCTATTCTAATTTCTTGAGTCTTGTCTGTAAGCCAGGTAGCTATCCATCAGGTGATATAGGGATTTGTACCTAGTTTAGTGAGCTTTTCTACAATGCCTGAATGGAGTATTGTGATATGCCTTGGCCAGGTTGAGGTAGGCAGTACGCACCATTTTGCCCTCCTCCATTACTTTGGTGACCTTCTCAAGGATGTGTGCCTAGTGTATGTCACACTGTCTGATCAAATTTGCTTTCTGAAACAACAGGAGAGTTAAATAGGACAAAATGGTGAGACCTTCATGATCTATTAAAGGAAAGAAAGAAGGAAAAAAATGGAAAGGTACTTGGAGGTATTAAATTCTAGCTAGTATTAGATTATAAAAATTCTGGGGTGAGGTTAACTGCATTGGTGTGTGTAGTTTTTCTTTAATACAGGCAATGTGTTGCTCTGAAAGCTGTTCTTCCGTCACTGCAACAGGACCACAAAGTGCACAGTTTGCAGTGCCCTGGTCAGTAAATCTGCATTCTGAGCTTACTCCATCAGCATTTCTTCATGCACCAACCAAATTCTAAAGAAAGTCCTAGAATAATTCAGATGACGTTTATTTTCCATCACCTACAAATCAAAATATGACCACTTTCAAACTCCTTAGCTTTTAACTTGAGGCTTTAGTCAGTCACTGCGGTCTTACTAAAAATCAGTTCACAGAACTTAAGTATATTATATTAAGTATATTGTCCTGGATGCTGAGTCCCATATGGGGAGTTCTGTATTTTATAAACTGAAATGAAACTCTGTTGCTTACCAGTGATTTGAGCCAAATGATGTACTGAAGGATTTTTCCTCATTCTGCAGAGGGAGAATACATCACTTCATGATCAGATCAACGTCTTAAACAAAGAAATGGAAATCACCAAGGAGAAACTGCACACATTAGAGCAAGCTTGGGAGCAGCTCGCTAACTTAGGCAAGTAAACACTGTACAGCTTTATAAGTATGTACTGTGGTATTTTTTGAAAAATAGAAACACGTTATTGACATTTTTCTGTTGTCTTTTGTATGCATCTGAAAATGTTAGGAGTAGAATTTCACTGTGGTTTGCCCAAGTTCACTGCTTCTTATACATAGATATTAAAATGTATTATGAATTGCATCATTAGGTGGGAAGGACTTGCACTGATTTCCATTTTATCAGTTTACTCTTACAAACCTCTTCTCACAAGGTGCCAAGAAAACAGGTTTGCCTTTTCCTAGGAAATTTTTGCTGATTCCAATGATGGTACTGTGTACTTTGATATTGCTTTAGGGAGAGTCACTGTGATGGTAAACCGTAACATTTCAGAGTATGTACTAGCAAAACTATGTTGTATTGTCAGCTGCCCTTATTCCCTGCAATGGTTAACACTGGTATCAACTGGTGTACTTACTAGTGATAGATGGCATGAAATACCGTATATAAAAAAGTGCATATCTCCTCTTCATTTGTTTTCACTGTTGAAAAACTGTTGGCCACTTGGCTTTGGTATGTTTGTGAAGGCAGTATTACCTATTCTTCATTATCATTTTTGGCTGTTGATTTGTCTTCATCTGAAGACTTTTCAGATGGAAAGTATGTTTTTTCTTTCCAGTTTTATTAATAAGTGTGCTTTTGGTAGCAGATTGCTCTTAAAGACTTCCATACACAGTGTTTAATGTTCATTATAAGATCCCAAGTTATATGGGATGTAATGCCAAGAACTGTACCAGCTAGCCAATTTCCAAAGCTTTAGGGCATGTTCCACACACTGTAACCATTGCACAACTTGAGGAGAGCAAGGTAAAATAGTGGCTAGGGTACCAAAACATAAGAACTTTTTTGCCACTGAAGAGTGCACTCCTCTTTGGTCTTAGAGTGATCAGCATTTGACTAGTGCTTTACCAAGGCTGGGCAGATAAGTTTCCTGTTGAGGGTGATGTTCCACTTCTTCATTTTTTGAAGAGAGAAAAATGTTTTCTTTCTATTTGAAATTTAGATTGCATAATATCAGGTTACGGCACCAAGATGTTAACACATTGCCTTACCTCCCCTGTCCTAGACATTAATTTAATTCATTCTAATAACTCAGTACTTTTAAAGGCAAACTGTACATCTTCTAGGTGAATTGTGGTGCTGGTGTCAAAGAAATCTAAGAAGAAGCGGAGTACTTGCCAAAATTCAGAGGAATAAATGGATCATACTCAACATGTGGCAAGAGACACCAGAGTGCCGAATCGGCAATGTGGGCTATAACAAATATGTCCGAACTTGGAGATTAACTGGATAAAATGTTTAATGAGATCAAAAAGATGAATGACTCCTAGTCTGAATATGTGAGGAAAATTAATTGGTAATTGGAAGAAGTAGAAACTACCATGTCAGAGCATTTGGATGAGATTGCCAGAATTGTCAAAAAGGAGATGAACATACTCTACAAGATGCAGAGTTAGATGCAGCCCAGGAAATCAAAGAGAAGCTAATAGAAATTGAGGAAAAGAGAATAAACGGAGAACCTTCAGTTCCCATACATCCCGAAGGCGGCAGAGGGTAGGGACTGGCTAGGCTTTATGGTAAAGAATCTCAGTGAATGGACAAGGATGTCTGCTGACCAAATAAAACTTGACTGGGAACACCATCTATACATGAAAGGACCCCCTCCCCCCATTTTCTATGACCAGTTATAGTAAAGGTCCAAACTACCAGTTGAAAGAGCAGATTCTTTCTGAGTTATGGAAAAAACGAAAGGTCCTTAAGGTGGGAGATAAAAAAAAATGTATGCAGACTACGATTACCAGGATTACTCCCTTGGAACTCAACTAAAGAGAAATGCGTTTATTTTACATATCAAACTATGCAAATCATTGGGACTAAAGTGTTTTTTTTTTCCTGACAGGCATCAAAACCTTTATGGACTCAGGAGAAGCTATGCAGGAAAACTAAAAGTTTAAGGTGGATCACATGGTTTATACCAGAGATCCAAGTCCCAGGCAGTGAGCCCAGGGAGAGTTTGCCAACAAAACCCTTTCCATTGTTTAAAAAGAAAAGACAGACAGACTGAGATGAAAAGTTTACTAGGCAAATCAATTAAGCTTGACACCCTGAAACATTGCTGATGAAGGTCATGTGGGAATGATGCATTAAAGTTCATAAGAATGACTTTTAAGTAATGTGATCTTAAAATGATATTTCAAGTTGAAATAAAGTAAGAGACTCATTTGTGAATGTATATTGGTGCTCTACCAATAACGTATATTTTATGGGGAACATCAGATAAACGGGGAATTAAGTAATGAAAAGAGAAGCATTTCCTATATCACTTTTTAGGGAATAAACATTTGTTAAACTCAATTTTAGATACATAGAGAACTTCCATTTTCTAGATGTCCACTGTATAGGATGAGCATGACGATTGTAGCCTTTAAGTAATGTGATCTTAAAATGATATTTCTAGTGGTGGACTACTTATTGAAATAAAGTAAGATACTCATTTGTGGATGTGTATTGGTGCTTCACCAGTAATATTGTAGATTTTATGGGGAACATCAGATAAATGGGGAATTAAGAAGAAATGAAAAGAGAAGCATTTCCTTTATCACTTTTTAGGGAGTAAACATTTGTTATACTCAATTTTAGATACATAGACAACTTCCATTTTCTAGATGTCCAGTGTATAGGATGAGCATGATTGTAGTTTTAATTCAAATAGGAAGGACTTAAGTGGAAAAAATAAGAATTATGTCACTACTTCGAGGAGTGGTTCCTTAAGCTCAGAGTAAAGAGTTATTTGCATTCATTGCAAAGGGGAAAGTCAGAGCATAAATGGATGGTGTTGATGTGAAAGGTCTTCGCAGAGAATCATACAAAAGGGCAAACTGGATAAGATTAAATAAGATTAATAAGCAAAACAAAGACTCTTTGATGAACCTATGAACCTAAGTATTTCCTTTTCTCAAGGGGGGAAGTAAGTTAGTCTGAAAAATGGTGTGATGAGGACTGTAAAGACTTTTTTTTAACATGTATGAGTATACGAAACTGTGGATAGGACTGAACAATGTTGACTGTATTTCAAAATTTGTTTGGGGAGGGGGATTCACAGAATTATGTCTACCTTAAAGCATGGAAGGAGAAACTGCTCTAAAAGATTTAGAAATATGTCTTTCTTGTACACAGACTTCTAGAAGGATAGCGTGTATAGTGTTTTGGGTTTTTAAGTTTTTACTCAGTGAAACAAGTCAGGTTGACAGTGAAAAAAGAGAAATATAAAGGACTTTTCTGGAGGTTGAGATAGTTTTTTTAAAGTTATATAACCAGGCCATCTGGAAGAGATAAGGTTAAGCAGCAGGTTAATAGTGAGGACCTTCTGGGGATCACTGGGATATACAAGGACTGTAAATATGAGCAGGGGAGAGTTGATAGGGCTGTGAAAGATTTGTAAAGTTAGGCCCGTGCCATTACAGTTAATTACCTGGAATGTAAATGGCTTACTCAGCCCCTCTAAAAGGAAAAATATATTGGAACATATTAAGAAGACAGGGCAAACATCATAATTCTCCAAGTAACTCAAATGAACACCAGTAAAAGTAAAGGATTAACAAAGGGAGATGTAATTGAAGCACAATATGTGGGAACAGTTGAGGGGAGGAAAAGGTTGGTCGCTTCCATGCTTACCACAGACATCTCTTTGCAAGTGTGGAATAAGAAAGATGGTCAGGGTAGATAAGTATTGATTTAAGCTCAGTGGTGAGAGAAGACTATAACACTAGGAAATATATGTTTCCCACCAAAGACAACAACTGAACAAATTAAAAATGTTACCTTAGATGAAATTAGCTTCAGTCAAGACCTGTTACTAATATTAGGGGAATTTAATATGGTTACTGACATTGCATATGTTTCTGAGGGACTTGTATTGAGGATGGTGTCGAGGGAAGGTGAACTGCTGAGGCAACTATTAAGAAGTGTTGGCATACAAGATGTGGGATTAAATCGGTTAGGAAACAAAAGTTTTAACTTTTTTCTCGGGACACTGGTTCCCCCTCTTGACTAAACAGGGTTTACATCATAGGAAAATTAGAGTATCTTTTTAAAAATGTGTACACCCAGCCAATCATTTTAACAGACCATGCCCTAGTTCAGATAAAAGTTGATTTACCAGGGCAGGAACTTGCTCACAGGCATTGGAGAATGAGTGAAGGTTGGATCTGATGTTGCCAAATCTTCATTCTCCCTCAAAGAGTGGGTTCGGATGTGATCAGTCAGATCTGACTTGGCTAATGCTAAAGCTCACAGCCACCATATCTCTTGAGCGTTTCCTTTACCCACACTGCACCTACTCAGTTACCTCAGATCTCGTCTGCTGCTTCTAGCTATCAGATGTGGTCTACCAATTTCTCTTGAGTTGTATTAGATAAGTAAAGATTTTTGTTCTGAATTCTTTTCCATTAAGTAGTTTTTAGTTTTTAATTTATTGTGATTAATATCTTTGCTGTTGTCTTCCTTGCAACTTTGTCGTAAACTCTTCATACCACTGGTGGTATCCATCTATCACTTCATCTTCCCTTTTAAAAAAAAAAAAGTTACCTTTTCTATTTTTGATTGCCTTTCTGCCTGAATTTTTACCTGTTATCCTTTGATTCAGATACTGCATGATGACTGACAAACCTGCAGGTTTCAAGACATGTTCCAAATGTGGGCATAAGTTGCTGCTCTTGGATGCACACACCATTTGTGTGTACTGCTTTGGTCCATTACATTTACAGGAGGACTGCTGAATTTGCCATGGATTTAATCTGCAAGCTTGAACAGAGCATAAAAACAAATTGCTATTGAAAGGTCTCATCCCTTCTTTTTTGGAGTAGCCATATCCCAGTCTCCAAAGTCGAAGCCTTCCACTTTGCCCAAATCTTCCTCAGACTCTACTCGGAAGAGAAGTGCTAAACTTCTGTCTCAACCCTGGATTAGAAGAATATAAGAATTCAGGATCAGATTCTACAACATCCAAGTCAAGTATTACGGATTCTGCAATATCTAAGTCAGATCAGAAGACAAAATTATTGGATCAGACAGAACCTTCAGAGACTCTATATTGTCCTCAGACCAGGTGTTCTCCATCAGTGGACCCAGTTCCTAACAAACTGCCATCACCTTTTTACAGAGGCCACCATCCCCCTCCATTTACTGTGCTCATTCTTCCAGAAGTCTCACAGAAGAAGATGTGGAGAGAATGGTGAGGAACATCCTCTCAGCACAGGGGCCTCTAGCTCCTTTGAACTCTGCCTTTGAGGCTGCAAAGAGAGTGTTATGTGCCTCAGCAGGCCTGACAGAACCTTCCCGCTTGGATCTTACATATTCCACCATGGTGCCCCAGTGCCTGGAGCCTCAGTACCTTTCTCCATGGGGACATCTTGTTCTGAAACCTCATTTTCCTCTTTTTCCAAGACCTCCCTAGAATATTCCACTGATGAAGTGCCCAGGAAAATGACCTGCAAGAGGAAGCATCTAGACTCCCCACAGGAATCCATCACCAAAGACATGGATTTCAACAAGGGTGAAGAGTTCATATGGTCACCTCCTGAAGATATTCCCTTCAGAGACATCCTAGAAGTCCTTAAACAGAGAGGTGGCAGGACATCCTCCAACCCTATGCCAGGGGAATCTGTTCTCCTAGAGGTTTTTGGTATGGGACCTTCTACTTTCTGGGTGACTCTGCCCACCGATGAGCTCAATGACATGATTTTTAGGCTGGTATGGAAGGAACCTGACTCCACAGAACCCATACCTTGGAGTCTGGACAGGATAATGGCACCACCTGTGGACAGACAGTTTTGGGGGAAAGGGGTTCAAGTTGATGTCATGGTCATTGCAGCGGTCACTAAAAGGGAACTATCCAATGAGCATTTCACTGTCCATCCCCCCAACAGGGATTTGCGGATGATGGACAGACTGAGGAAATGTGTCTTTGCTTCAGTGACTTTGCTTTGCAGTTGCTGAATTATTTGGCACACTTTATTAGACTTCAGAGAGATTTGACTTAGGAGTCATGAAATACGCTCTCAGGAACCAGTTCTGCAGAGGTTCAAGATTTGGTAACTTCTCAGTTGGCAACCTTACCATTAATATCCAATAGTTCCATGAGGTGAGTTTCCAGCATAGTGGAAGGGACCTCAAGAGCTGCGGTTTCAGCCATTTCCATGAGGAGGAATGTCTGGATGCACTTGTGTGATTTTGCGGTGCCATTTAAGTCCAATTACATCAGTGCTCCCTTTGACAGAAACACTGTCCAGGTGTGAGAAGGATGTAAATATGTTGTCTGCATTGAGCATATGTTTTTCAGCCCCACCAAAAATCCTACTCCAGGAATCAGTGGAGTGGTCGGAAAATGTTCAAAAAGTTCCAAGGTCCTTTCCATGCCACACGTGGAGGAAGTGCCCCCAGGGGCAGAGGGAGGAACTCCAATGGACGTAGTCGACCTCCTAGCAGAGGTGGCCTGCAAAACCAGGGTTCATGAGAATCTTTATTTGATAAACCTTACCAACGCTCCTGAATAGAAGCCTGACTGTCCACCTCTGGAGACAATCGGGGGAATGTTTATTCCTGCAGCAGAGAGCCTGGCTAGATTTAACAAAAAATACTTGGGCGCAGAGGATTATATCCAGAGGTTATATAGTACCATTTTCCTTACTACCTCCAATTCCTAGGAAAATCCCCAATGTTCCACCCAGTCAGAGGGATCAAGCAGCAATTTAGATTCAAAACCTGCTAGAAAAAAGTCATCCAAGAGGTCCCACCAGACCAGATAGGATACGGAACGTACTCAAGGTTCTTTTTAGTGCCAAAGAAAACAGGAGACTGGAGACCAGTTTTCGATCTCACAGATCTAAACAAATCTGTTCACCAAACCAAGTTCTGGATGGTCACACTTCAGTCCATTCTACCTTTTCTGGACAAGAATGACTGGATGTGCTCAAGATGCCTACTGTCATATAAAGATGAACAGGCAATCTAGAAAGTACCTAGGCTTCTGGCTGGGAGTCCGTCACTACCAGTTCAGAGTACTGCCCCTTGGCTCACCACAGCCCCCAGAGTGTTTACCAAATGCATGGTAGCAGTGGCAGCTTGCCTCAGACTGCAGGGATTCCAAGTGTTTCCCTACCTGGATGACTGGCTTATTACTGCTCCAACCAGGCATCAACTCATATATGCAAGAGATCAGATTCTTCACCCCTGCGCTCTCCTAGGAATAACTGTAAACTACAACAAATCACAACTTCATCTCAGACACTGGAATTTATCAGAGCACTGCTCAACACAAAGACTGCCATTGCCTCCCTTCTGACACACTGAGTTCAAACAATAAAGTCATGGGTCAAGAAGGTTGTAGAGAACACATCAGTTTCAGCCTCGAAGTGGATTCTTTAAAGTCAGACAGACATTTGATAATATAATTAGAACATGCATATTGCAAAATAAGGCTTTTACCAAGGGCAAACAATTGATACTTCTGTTATTAAATGAAGAGAAAACATTAAACAGTGCAAATTGGGTTTATCCGTGGAAAGTAATTTGATGAAGTCCTCATATGACTTGTTTAATTTATTACAACAGTTAAGCCAGTATAAACTAAATGCTAGACTAACCACTAGGTTAAGAGTATACAGGGGAACCCTACAGGGCTGTCCTGTGTTACCCTCTGCTATTCTTGCTATACCTTGAACCATTAGCAAAAAGGGCCTGACAGGCTGAGATAAGAGGTATGACAGTGGCAGAGAGAAGAGTATTAAATTGCATTATTTGCTGATGATGTGATTTTATACTCTAATGAACCAGTATAGAGATCCCTATAATTTTTAGGATTTTACAGGCATTTGCTAAACTCTCAGGCTATAGGAGTAACATGGAGTAAAGAAAACCCCTCTGTATCCATTATCAACCAACACAAGAGCTTGTACAACAATGTCCATATCTAGCAAAATGTTGTAGAGTGAAATACCTGGGAGTTTTATTATCTAAATCCCCTCCAATCCTCTCCAGAAACTTTGAATGAGGTGAAGAGGGTAATCTTGAGTATTTTAAGACAATGGAAAGCCATCCCTAATGAGATAGCCCAAAGAATTCAGGCAGTTAAAATGTTTTTAGTGTCTCAAATTCTATGTGGCACAAGCATTTAGTTGTGACCCTGGTCTAAAATATTTGAGCCTCTTGGCAAGAGAGATTAGTAAATATCCAAGGGATAACTCTAACCCAGAATAAAGCAGCAAAAGCTTTTCCTCCAAGTTGAAGAAGGGGGGTCTAGCTGTGCCTTGCATTCAGGAGTATTTTCGCTTAGCCCAACTAGATAAAATTTGATACTTAAAGACTCCAACATATGAATCTAAATAGAAAAGTATGATCTTACAGAAGGAGGGAATTAGGATAGGACTAAAATACTGAGCACCAGGATAGAAGTGCTCCAGAAATTAACAGGGGCAATCTGATTAATGTGGCGTTAAAAAAAAAAGTCTTTGGGAAGTGCTAAAAAGACTGAAACTTTTTCTTGGTAATTAGAATTGACCCCTTTAGAATGGACCCCAAGACAACCCACGTTGAACTTGAAAGGTCTAAGAAACTGGTATGAACAACATAAGAAAATATACTAATTGGAGTGGTTAAAAGGCAACAGAAGATTAAACTGGAGGAAAGTAAAAGAAAGTCCTCAATTAAGAGAAGGGAAACTTTTGAGGTATAAAGGTATTTTCATCATTTATTTTGATCATGAGGCAGAGATAAAAAGGATGGGGATTAGAAAACCTGAACTATTGAAACATCAGCTAGAATCAAGAGGAAATGAAATTAATAACAGCAGCATTATGTGTAGAATATATTCAGCTTAAGTTATGGACAAATCAAAGATTTCATTGCAGGATGAATGGATAGCATTATTCAGAATAGAAATGTTGAAGGACAAATGAGTTGAGATATGCTTGGCTCCTAGGTTTGCGACTAAATCTCAAATGTTTCACATATTTGCATGGAAATGCCTCTGCAAATACTTTTACACTCCAGAAAGGATAAGGAAGAGACTTCCAGGAGGGGCTAGTAGGTGCTGGAGATTTGACCCAATTCTGTGAGTTCCCAGAGACACATTTTTTGGGAATGTCCTGAATTGGCAGGTTTTAGAAGGGATCTGGAAATCTTATTACAAAAAGTATTTGGACCTGAGTTAAGGGTGTGGGACTCCTTAGCTATTAAATTGAATAAGAAAGGGGCAAATTTTTAAATATATCAAAAAATGTATTAGTTCTGATTTTAATAATAGCAAAGAAAGCTATAACAAAGCAAGTGGAAATCTTGTTTGGCTCTCGGAGTAGAGGAGGCAATTAAATTGATGCAGATGCTAAAGGTCATAGAATTGGAAATATTGAAGGTCAAATAAATCTCATACTTGGAAGTGAGAGAAATGATAATGGATAAATTGGGAAGTTGCAGTTTTGGGAAGCTCAGAAATATTAACTGGCTAAAGAGCAGAGGGAAGGGCCCAGAGGGGTCTCAACTAACTTTTACCAGAGTTGTGCCAGTCAGCTCTGTTCTCCATAATGTAATACCTGCTGATAAACTGGAGATGACAAGTATCAGATAGGGTTGTATTGTACAGAATGTTGGTGAATATAATCAGAAGTAATATAAGCAACATGAATGTGGTCTGTATTGTTTGTTATATCATGATTTGCACTATATAAACTGTAGTTTTATTAAAACCAAAAAATAAATTCATATTACAAGCTCATACATTTTTGCTTTAGCGGTTGTCACTAAGTTCTGCGTCAAGTTTGTTCTGTTTGTTTATTTATTTATTTTTTCCACAATAGTTCTGTTAGGAAGAGCCATGCAGATAACTATTTTTGGTGAGAAAATGTTTTACTTTTCTGTCAAACATTAGGGCTAGGGGTAAATCGTAGTAGTAATACTTTGATATTTCACCACCTCTCCTAAATTCTGCTAACTACTTGTCAGCCATTGTTTTCAGAAGACAAACGGTTCTGGGTCCCATTGGAGATTCCTTTCTAATGTGACAATTTTTGTGTGGAAAAGTGTTGTTTGCCAAAATGTGTTATTGAGGCCTGGGATTTTTGTGTTTGGTAGTTTTCACTAAAGAACTTTACCTCAAAACTTAACTTCTTTGTCAGGCATTGAGACTTACTCTGTCAGACTCAATTATTTGCCTGCCTGACTCCTTTTGCAGTTGACAGATAGTCCTGGTTCACTGTGGGAGATGCTCTTCTTAATTTTCTCTTTTTCTGAAATTTTTTTTTTTTTAACATAATTGATGGATAGGGGCTCAGGACACTGTTTGTTGGTTGTCACTAAGAGCTTTTACCTATAAATTTATATTGGCTGTCAGGAGGTAAGCCAGACTCTTCTAGACTCCATTATCTGTTTGTCAGACATCTTTTGCAGTTGACAGATAGTCCTGGCTCCCAGAGGGGATTCCCTGTGAAAATTATTACTATTTGTAGAAAAAGAATGTGTATAGTGACGGTCATTAAATAATATTACCTCAAAAAGTAATTTTTCTACCAGGAGGTAAGACTGACTCTTCAAGACTGCTTTCTGGTTGTCAGGCACCTTTTGCAGCTTGTACATGGACCTGGGTCCTGGTAACTTGATTGTTCCTTCCCCAAGGCCCGTGAAGAGAAAAATTATCTAGCGGGCTTTAGTCTTGACTCCTGCCTCACTTTGCTTCAGTCACTGATGGGGGACTCTATTGGGGCCATCAGTTGTTTCAGGACCATTCATCATTTCTCTCGGTTGCTCTGATATGTTTCTTGGGAAGCCACTGAGGACCAGGAATGGAGGCATGTCTTCTGCAGCTATTCATATACCCTGTCTTGGTGGGGGAGAACTACTCTTGTTGGCATCAGGAAAGGGAAGACGGGATGCACCTTGCCTAAACTGCTGTGTGGAACTTCTTGGAAAAAGTACCATCTTTTAAGTCTCTTTCTTTTCTTAGGAGTCTTCCAAAACTAAGTAAAGTAAAATAATAAAAATTAGAACTTCCTTCCTCTAAAGCTGATAAGGAGATTTGACTGGGCTTTGCAAAGGTGGTTAAGGCATTCAGATAGTAAATGGGAATAAAAGAAATGCTCCTCTCATCAAAACATAATTTGTTTGTGGTGGTTTGCTGTCTTTCTGCAGCTGTTCTTCCTTTCTGGCCAACCTTTGAGGTTGTCTTATGTGCAATTAGCATTTTATTTGATAGTCAGGCACCTACCACAAGGTAGTCTGTTAAAATATATGAGTCCTAGACCTACAACTTCCTTTTTCTGCTGTTTTTTCTATCACTCTGAGAATAATTAATTATTGGCCTCACGTCATCAGAGAAGCCTGTGTGCAACACCTTACTCATCTGTGCTGTGACACTACCCTTACCTTTGCCCCAACCCTACACATTTTTTTACTAAAAATCCTTTCCCCTAATAGTGCCACTGATCAAGACAAAAGACTCATAGCACCAGTCAGGTACATCACTAAATGTAACCCTAACCAGCCAACACTTGCACATACACCCTATTTACTATAATGCAGGATTGCACATTTTCAAAATCAACACCTTTTCAGTCAACTTTTCCTTATCCTGCATAATGCTACATATGTACACTGTATAAAGTTTGAATTCAAACTTAAAATCTGACCAGCAGACAGTGGCAGCAACTTATTGTTTATTAATGTATACACATATACATATAAAGTATATAATTCAAGAATAAGCTAAAGACCGGTTTCAGCTAGTATCCTACATAGCCTTCATCAGTGTGATAAAATACAATCAGCTCATCCATTAAATACTCTAAGTTTAATTTAATTATCCATTTCTTTTCTTTTGTGTTTAATAATTCATGACAGCCTGATTTATTGGATTTGATATCTAGGACCCGGTCAATTATAATGAAATTAAATGATGCATTTTTATGTAATAAAGTGTATTTATATAGGGCACTGGTATTTCTTTGATGTTTAATGTCACTGAAATGTTCTGATATCCTATACTTTACTGGTCTTGAATTCTGACATGTAGTAGGCAGAGCATTTACAATTGCAATTTGCAAAAAATGGGATGTCATATACCTGACTTGTGTTCTTACTGCTAAAACTTTTCATTTTTAGTATTCTGGGACAATATGTACACAATCTGTCCTTCAAGTGTGCATTGTAAACTTTGGACCCTTGCTTATAATGGTTAAAGTAAGACACCAAATATTTTCCTTTCCTAAAGGAGAATTAGCATCTGTTCCCTATTAATCCAGAAAGTTTACTTTCCACCAGTAAAATATTCCAGTTTAATAGACATAACCTGCTTTGTAATCCCTTTCTTTAAACCTGATGGTAAGGTCATCCATTTATTTTCATTCAAATAACTAACAAATTCATGAAGATGTTCCACATCCGATCTCCATACCAACCAGCAATCATCCAAATATATTTTCCAAATGTCTGTTTCATCTATGGATATCAGCCCAGTGTGGCATGTTGGTATATAGGGCAAATTGCAATTCAGATTGGGTTATATATCTTGCTGTCTGTAAATGCCCTGCCTTCTACATAGGTCAGACTTCAAGACCAGTAAAATATAGGATATCAGAAAATTTCAGTGACATTAAACATCAAAGAAATACCAATGCCCTATATAAACACACTTTATTACATAAAAATGCATCATTAAATTCATTATAACTGACCGGATCCTAGGTATCAAATCCAATAAATCAGGCTGGCATGAGTTGTTAAACACAAAAGAAAAGAAATGGATAATTAAATTAGGAGGGCTATTTGCACCTGGATTAAATGAATATCTTTAATTAGTCGCTCAATGGCCTAACTTAAGAGTATTTAATGGATGAGCTGATTGTATTTTATCGTACTGATGAAGGCTATGTTGGATACTAGCTGAAACCAGTCTGTTTAGCTTATTCTTGAATTATATTCTTTATATGTGTATACATTAATAATAAGTTGCTGCCACTGTCTGCTGGTCAGATTTTAAGTTTGCATTTGGAATTGTGTGACCTTGCAGATGCCATACCTGCAGAGAAACATTGGGATTGGAAAGTTTGAATTTAGCCAAATTTGATTTTCACACATTTGCAGTAATCAGTTGGTCTGTTTGCCCTTTTATGGTCACTCATTTGTGTTATTCCCAAATGTGGTTTCTACTAAATGAATAGCAACCAGACATGTATATACCCCCACACACATGGTTGCATGTATTAAGTTGCACTGAATATTTAAAAACAACCTTAACACTATTTATTAGGCACGTTATGGGATATTGGATCAAAGTAATCCTTTTCTTAAAATGCTTTTAAGATCATTTCACTAACAAAAAAATTTCAGTCCTTAGAATCATTGTAGTTCTAGAACACGTGCATTGTGTATCTCCAACTTCTTCAGAGATCTACCATATCCGGAAATGTAACTTCAGTCTAAAAATTTGGTCTTGCTTGTGGGAATGTTCATGCTGCTTTTCAGCATCATTTGGAGAGAGCCAACTTATTGAGATAGATTCTGTAATTCATGATGGTCATAGTTTGTATTCTCTGTTTTCTTGCCATAGGAGTAGTTCTGACACTTTTGTTGCCCATCTTAAAATTTTGATTTGAATATATTAGTCTTGTACATATGTTTATGATTTCATCTTTACAGTCTATCATTCTCCCAATAAACTACATATAATCCAGAGTCTGCTTTGCACTCCTGTTTCACTGTGCTTGATGCATTTTTAGATTTAACAGTGTCAAGTTATTTTACTTTAGCAGTACCCACAAGCAGCTCATTTTCATATGTTTCTTCAACAGCTTGCACATTCTATTGAATGTGTTTTTTTTTTTCATTTATACATATTAGAGAAAGCTGATTTTAGCACACCTTCTGCAGGTTTGATTAAATGCAAGGGAATTTTTGTGTCATATTTCTAGCCTCATCCATTGCATGTCTTAATTAACATGATACCATTAGTATTTTTTGCATCTTGAATATATACACATAGATACTTTCATCATTTTCAGTTGTTTTGTGACACATCCTACCTTTATTTCTCATTTCTGCCTTATTTTACTCAAATTTTATTCTGCATGCATTCTTTTTTTTCATTTAATCATTTAACCTTGTACTAGTAATATCACTTTACGTACAACCGTAACTTTTGATAAAGCCATATCTATTTTTCTTAATAGCCTGCCCATTTCATAATTTCTTAAATCAGTTGTTCAGTTTCTTATCAAAGAGTCTTGGAAGTCAACAAATTCAGTTTTGGCACTGTTCTACAGCTCAGTAATACATATCTGTAGCCCCTGAAGGACTTTCTGCTCTTGTAAAGAGCAAGAGCAGGATTCAGTAAACCCTACATGACTCATTGAAACCATGTCCGCATTGTGGTGTATTCCTTTGATTTGTATTCACTAAGTAGCTCTACACAGTATGCAGAGCTGTGCAAATGCACTAAACATTGTGGCAATGTAATTGCTGCATAAGCAGCTGAATTGTATGCCAATCAACTAATCCAAGATGGCTGAGTTATTCAACATGCTATAAACCAATCATGTACCTTGTACTCCAGAACCTTTTGGAACACAGCCACAGAAACTTTACTGGAGGGAAGTAATGTTAAGGGCTGTTGCTGCTGTTCTGCATGTGTATGTGCAACAGGCTAAAGTATGTGATGTTCTTCATCTCACATTGCTGCAGTCCTTACATATGGGTAGTCCGCTGTCCTCGGCCGGCCCGAATACCAAAGTATTAGGCTGACGTCGGTCATGGGCACTCAGATCTGACATCAGAGCGTCAGGGTATAAAAGCACATGACCGACGTCATATCCTCAGTCTTTTTTGCCGCATGGTCCGATGCAGAAGCAGCGTTGCATTCTGAGTTTCAGACCGAAACCAAGTTGGGCTAAGTACCCGTTGGGGAATATTTTTGTTTTCTTGCCTCAGTTAATTCCGGATGTCAGAAAAAGTGAATAATTGTATTTCTTGTGGGAAACAGATACCGCATAGGGATTATCACTCTCCTTGCATTCCTTGTTTGGGACGGACCAACTATAAAAGAAGGTTAGATTGTGCTAGGTTAGTCTTTGGTAAGTGGTGTAATTATATTATGCCGCCGGATCCTCCCCTGCGCCACGAAGAAGCGCAAAGACAAATCCTTGAAACCTAGACAGGTTGAGGTCCTGCAGAAGCTACAGTGGAGCAGGTGGATCCGGCTGAAGTTTCTGTTGAGTCTCAAGGGGAAACTTTGATTTTGCAGGATGTGGCCTCACAGGAGTCAGGTCAAGCTGAAGGGGCCTCTCAGGTTACTGTTCTCCCTTCTATGCCTAAGGTGGTTAGGGCTTCTGCTACTATTTCTAAGGCTTCTTCTAAGGGCAGGTCTGTTTGCCTTCCTCTGGTGTCCCTCCAGGTACTTCAGGGTCTGTGCTTAAAAAGCACATGCTTAAAATGGCAGAAGATTTGATTACTTTAATTAGAGGTTCTATGCCCCCTCCTGATAAGAGGCCCAGGGTGGAGCCAGAGTTGGAAAGTTTGGATCAGGCCTCAGATGACTCAGACTCTTCTGCTGAAGATATTCAAGATTTTCCCCCTTATTCGGATTCTGATGCAGAGGATTCCTCTCCTTCTGCTTCTCCTCCAGAGGATTTTTCATTTTCAGAAACTCTGCATTCCATGAGGGAGCATTTTAAGTGGGAAGGACAGGATTTCTCTGATTCACGGAAGAGGCTTAGGAATTCTTGTTTTACCACAGCATAGACCCTTGGCTATACCTCCTGTTTTGGATGTTGTTCAAGATGTTTTCTCGGAGGCTTCCCTTAATCCAGATTCTTTGCCTCCCAGTTAAGCCGGACAGGTATTACAGGGTGCCTGAGGCTCATAAATATCTGTATAAGAGTCCTAGGGCAGACCCAGAAACTATTAGTCAGGGGCCTAAGGGTGTTGGAGCTTCTGTTGTAAAGAATCCGGTTCCTCTAGATAAGGAAGCTAGAGCTTTGGATAGATGGGGTAAGAAGGTGTATACCTCTTCTACTTTAGCAATGAGGGCTTTAAATTGCCAGTTTCATATGTTGAAGTATCAGAATTTCCTCCTTTCTCAGCTAAAATCTAAAGTGGATGCTTTGGCAGAGGGCATTGAGTGTAAAGAATTGCAGGATTTAGTACATGTCTCTGAACAGGTGGGTAAGCATTCTTTGCAGTGTGGTTTTGATGCTGTACAGGCCTCTTCTAGGGTGGCAGCCACTGGTTCAGTTCTTCACGCCTGGCTTAAGGATCAGAATTTGTCCGAGCATGTTAAAACTAGAATTCTGGATGCCCTTTACAGTCTGAAGTTTTGTTTGGTCCCCTGTGGAGTCGGTTTTGAAGAAAATGGAAGACAAGGCTAAGTCTATGCAGACTGTTAAAGATTTTTGCAGGTGCAACCTCCAAAGTTTAGTAGAAATTGGCCTACTAAGGGGTGGACCTACCCTTCTTCTGATTCTCAGTCTAGGGTAGATCTAGGGTGGGCAGGGCAGAGCTCACAGTACATTCAGGTCTAGAACTTGGGTTCTGCACAATCTGCAGGTGAGGGCAGGGAACAGGCCCAATGACCTGCATTTTCAGCTGCCAGATTCTTCTTCCCTGGCAGCTCCTTTGGGAGGAAAGTTAGCACTCTTCAAGCAAAACTGGCTTTTAGTCACCCAGGACAAATGGGTATTGGACATTATAAACCAAGGCTACAAGTTCTATTTCCATACATTGCCTCCTTTCAGAGGCATGCCAGACGTTCCTCCTCGGCAAAGAGTAGAGGCTCACAAGCAGATTTCTTTACTTCTTCAAATAGGAGCTATACAGCCAGTTCCTCTGTCAGAAGTGGGACTAGGATTTTATTCTCGCCTGTTTCTAGTACCAAAGAAAGGGAACACGTGGAGACCAATTTTGGATTTATCTATCCTCAACACTTATCTGGACATTCCAAAGTTCAAAATGCTGACGTTACAACAGCTTTTACCTCTGTTGGGAAAAGATCACTGGATGGTAACTCTGGATCTCAAAGAGGCTTATCTTCATGTTCCTATCAGGCCCAGTTGCAGGAGGTACCTGGAAATTTACATTATCAGTTCTCTGCATTGCCCTTTGGCTTATCTACTGTGCCCAGAGTGTTCACAAAGGTTCTGGCTCCAGTGATAGCCTTTTCAGGTTAAGAGGAATACAGATTTATCCTTATTTGGACGATTGCCTGATTATTGCACAACACAAAGACGAACTTCTGCATCATCTACAGTATGTGATGGTAGTGTTAAGATGCCTAGGGTATTCTGTGAACGAAACAAAGTCCAGTCTAGTACCCTCTCAGGACATGTGCTTTCTGGGTGTGAGACTGAATACAGCTTCCCAGATGGCCTTTTTGACCCCGGACAAACAAAGAAGCCTTTCTCTTTATTTCCATCAAATGTCTCTACAGTCCAGGCTGACTGCAAGGACAGTCCTTCAAGCCTTGGGGTTCATGGCATCTTGTATCCTGGTGCTTCCCAATGCCAAACTGCATATGAGGAAGCTTCAATGGTATCTCAAAAATGTATGGACACAACACTGCCAAAATCTAGACACTGTCATTCAGATAATACCTTGCATTCAGAAAGAATTTTTGTGGTGGGCTCAGGAATGTCACCTAAACAAGGGACTCTCTGTGACCCGACCAGAGTCAGATTCTAACGACAGATGCCTCGGACAAGGCTTGGGGAGCACACCTCAATGGAAAATGGGTGCAAGACACGTGGCCTGTCAGACTTCAACATTTGCATATCAACTTGAAGGAGATGTTAGCAGTCCAATTTGCATTGATGGCTTTCAAGGATTTACTTCACCCAGGACAGGTGTTGATTCAAACAGACAACACTACTGTCATGTGGTACATCAACAAACCCATTCGTACCCTCTTTGCAGGCAAGCGATGATTTTATGGGAGACTGCTCTCAGTTTACACCTCAATCTTCAGGCAAGGTTTCTACCAGGAGCACAGAACTCCTTAGCAGATGTGTTGAGCAGACAAATTGTGGATCCTCGTGGAAACTGGATCCTCATGTGTTTCAAAAGTTGACAGTGTTATGGGGACTCAGACATAGATCAGTTCGCTTCTCCACTAAATTACCAGTTGCCAAAGTTTTGCACAAAAATGTTTCATCCCACAGCTTGGAAGGTGGATGCTCTATCATTCACTTGGAGCAATCTTCATGTTTATGCCTTTCCACCTCTGCCTCTCATTCCCAAGGTACTCCTGAAGGCCAGAATAGACAAGCCATCCATGATTCTGATAGCGCCGGATTGGCCTCGACAGCACTGGTACCCACTACTGTGGAGTTTGATACAGGAGCCTCCATGGCCTCTGCCTTTGATTCCGCATCTTTTGTCTCAGGAGGGCAATCACTTCCTCAATGTCAAGATTCAGTCTCTGCATCTCACAGCCTGGCATATTCTGTTTTAGACCCTGGAGGGTCTCAGCTTCCACAACAAGTTTTGAATGTTATTTTGGAGGCCAGAAGGCCTAGTACAAGCAAAGTTTACGCTGATAAATGAAGGAGATTTTTTCTTTGGAGCAAAGCGAAGGACTTTGATGTTTCCAAGCCTGATTTAAGTGTTTCTCTTCAATATCTTACTGAGTTATCGGACAAGGGTTTGTCTTTCTCCTCGATAAAGGTTCATGCTGCAGCCATTTCTGCTCACTATGACTGTGACCCTCCTTTATTTTCCCATCCTTTGTTTAAGCAATTTCTTAGAGGGCAAAGAACATAAGACCCCGAGCTCCTACTCCTGCTTGGGATCTCAATTTTGTGTTGGAAAAGCTTACTCTACAACCTTTTGAGCCTGCAGCTATTGCCGAGTTAAAGTATTTATCATGGAAGACTGCTTTTTTGTTGGCCATTACCTCTGCTAGACGGGTTTCTGAATTACAGGCCCTTATGGCAGTGGAACCTTTCCTGATTTTTCATAAGGATAGGGTATCTTTGCGTACTAATCCTTCCTTTATGCCTAAAGTGGTTTCTAGTGTGGCCTTGAACCAAACTATTCATTTGCCTACTTTTTATGCAAACCCCAAAATAAAGGGGAGAAGATTTTGCATACTTTGGATATTCACAGGCAGTTACGTTATTATTTGAGCAGAACCAAGGGGTTCAGGCAGTCTCAGCAGTTGTTTGTTTCTTTTGCTTTGGGTTCTCAGGGAAAACCTGTTTCAAAACAAACGATTTCTAAATGGATTGGGTTTTGTATTTCTTTCTGTTATTCCCATCATGGTAAGGAGATTCCGGCTGGAATCAGACCTCATTCCACTAGAGCTACTGCCACTTCTACTGCCTTTCTAAGGGGTAGCTACAAAGATATTTTGGAAGCAGCCACTTGGAGTTCAGTACATACTTTTTCCAAGCATTACCACCTTCCTCTTTATTCTAAGTCTAGGGCTGGATTTGCCACTGCAATATTACAGGGCATTTTAGCAGCCCTAATGCTTTATGATATTGCCATCCTCCCTTTACCTCTGCTTTGGGATTCTACCCATATGTAAGGACTGCAGCAATGTGAGATGAAGAACATAGTACAGTTTTGTACCTACCATAAATGTAGATGTTCAAGATCCACCCTCCTTCCCTCTGTAGTTTGGCATGGTTATATGGTTTGGATGATGGTTGTTGTTGGGCATGTTTTTGGGAGGTATCCTGTTTTGGGCTGTGGCCTTTCTTTTAGGGCCTTCTGACATCTGGGGCAAGAAAAGACTGAGGATATGACGTCGGTCATGCGCTTTTATACCCTGACGCTCTGATGTCAGATCTGAGCGCCCATGACCGACGTCAGCCTAATACTTTGGTATTCAGGCCGACCGAGGACAGCGGACTACCCATATGTAAGGACTGCAGCAATGTGGATCTTCGAACATCTACATTTATGGTAGGTACAAAACTGTACTTTACTGCTGCTGCTGATAGACCTCGGGCAAGGAGGAGAAGGGGATTTAGACCCCGTTTAACTTTCCATTGTCTGCATGAGTTGGAAATAGTAGAGCACTACAAGGCGGATAGAGACACAAAGTAGGAACTCTGCAACTTCTGTCATCCCCACCTGAGACCAAACTTAAACCAAGGGGAATCCATACCAGTGGAGACCAAGTATTGTGTAGTACATAGAAATTTAGCTACAGGAACCTTTCAGAGACCCACAGAGGACATTCTGGGGTATCACAAACATCAGCATCCAAGATTCTACACCAATTCCTGAATGATATGCTACAGCATGCCACTGACAGAGCTAGAACTATGCAGGAGTTCTAACCCATAGCACACTTACCCTGAAGTCTTGGGAGCCTTAGGCTGCACCCACATCGAGATCAAAGCACCACCCAGAGAACAGGGAAGGGTCTAAATTAACAGAAAGGGGTTCCACTCCCTTAACTGCCAATTCATGTGTAATACTAGGGGAATCATCTTGATTGTGCTAGCAACCCCAGCATTTAATATGACTCCCATATCTGGCATGCCTCACAGCTCTACCAGGGTATGGATTGGTACTATGGCTTATGACACCTATCATAAATACACACCCACAGAGGAACGCTATAATGAGGCACATGCTCAACAACAAACATCATAGAGCATGTGTTTGGGCTGCTGAAATCATGATTTTGTTGCCTAAATACGAGGGGGGGCTTACAGTATGATACCAGTACTTTTGCCAAAATTATCACAGTCTGTGCTATCTCACACAATATCATTCTGCGAAAACAGCTGCAGCAGGAACACTAAGGGGTAAGAACACACATTTCACCACCACTCCCTGGGTCACCTCATCCAAATGCAGGTGAGGAATCAGAGCGGGAATGCCAGCTGCTGTGGGTATAGGTAGATGTAGGTGTGTACAGTATACCCTTGCCCTGGCCAAGAGGCAATGGATAGTGCACATGCTGACCACCTAGTAAACCTGTATACCCTTCATGCTGTGCACATACACAGAGTAAAATTGATGCCAGACAATGCTCTCAACCTTTATTTCCCCATGCAATGGCTGTATACTGCTAGCATCAGACAGAGTCAGCCCTGAATGACAACAGCTGTAAGTGAAGGACAGTCAATGTGAGTGTGGAACCTGTACTAGAAAAATGTGTAAGAACATGAATGAATGACATATATCTACATAACTGGTACTTGTAAATGTAGCCAAGTAGAATTGTGTGTGATTTGTCCAGCAGTGTCATCAATATCTGACATAATTGACAGCTGTAATATGTACTTATGCAGTTTACAAAATTATCTGTCCCATGCAACTGAAATACCCAGTATAAAAAAGTAGTCCAAAAAGTCTTCTTATCCCTACATTCTCACAAGTGGAGTAATAAGCTTGATTGAAAACAGTCTCCTCCCTTTCAAGTTCCCTAACTACACAGTTACGTTTCAGTGTAGATTCAAGCTTCTGAGCACTCTGAAGATACAAATGAGGTGTGAACTCATAGGAATTGCTGAATAACAAACATTTGACTTTGTGTAGCAGATAATAAACATAGTGTAGCCTCTGCACCACTGCTAGGTGCCAAGGGCTTGCAACTGTGAAGGATTACTGTGACTGATGCAAAGCACAGTAATGCACAGACATCCTTCGCTTAGGTGGATGTGTCAGTGAGGATACACTTACAAAGTGTGGAAGTAACTGCAGTGAATATTTTTTTAAATAAAACCAAACACCCCAGATGTATATTTCCTCTGTATAATAGCACAGTTCTCTGCTTTTGCTAAAAACTGTTGTTCACTGTCAGGGCTGCAATGACTGCATAAATTCCAACTGTTACCTGACTGTCTGTGTGGCGCAAGGTTTAAATACATTGAGATAAAAAAGAACATAGGTAAAGCAGGGTTGGAGTCTAATAGTAGATATTTTAGTGAGGATGGGGTCTTAATTAGTATTTGCACAAGGAATGATGATCTGATGTTGTCAATTTTCATTCATTCCTCAACAACTGGTTTCAGATCCAGTCCTTGGATCTGGGACAGACATTATTTTCAGCTGGTGGCCACTTGCAAACTCTCGAGCTCCCCCCTTACCCATAATGCTCTATCCCCTTACATACCTCAGATCTTGTTTACCGCTTTCGCGTTTGGAAATGGTCACTGTGAGCTCCCAACCTTGGTGTTAAAAATGAGATGTCATTATATGTTTTCACTATCTAATTACTTTCTTTGATAGTTTATATCAGGTGTCACCAGTCTACGGCACTCATGCCAAGAGTGGCACTTGGAACGAGTTTCATTGACACTCTGAGTGAATTGAAATACAGCAATTATGATGTCATAAAAAATTTGAATTGAGAGAGAGAGAGAGAGAGAGATTGAATGCATGTATAAAAGCTGAAGCAACTGTGTGTGAAAGATTGGAGAGAGAGAGTGAGTGAGTGAATGAATGCATGTATGAAAGCTGAAGAGACTGCGTGTGTGAGAGCAATCCGAAAGAGAGAGTGAGTGAATGCATGTATGAAAGCTGAAGAGAATGTGTGAGTGAGAGATCAGAAAGAGTGAGTGAATGCATATATGAAAGCAAAAGCGACTATGAGTGAGAGATCAGAGAGGGAGAGAACGAGTGAGTGAGTGAATGCATGTATGAAAGCTGAAGAGAGTGTGGGCCAGCGATTGGAAAGAGTGAGTGAATGAATGCATGTATGAAAGCAAAAGTGACTGTGTGAGAGAGATCAGAGAGAGAGTGAGTGAGTGAATACATGTAAGAAAGATGAAGAGACTGTGTGTATGAGCGATCGGAGAGAGAGAGAGTGAGTGAATGCATGTATGAAAGCAGAAGCAACTGTGTGTGAAAAAGATCAGAGAGGGAGAGAAAGAGTGATCGTAACTAGTTATTTAATGTATTGGAAACATGTTAATACAAGATCAGGTTAGTGTGTTTCAGTGGTGTTGTATTTAGGTCAGGGTTGCTAGACATCCCTATTTGAGCAGGACTGTCCCGAGTTTAGCAGCCCAATCAAGAATCCTGCATTGCCCACTGTCCCTCACTGAATAGATGTGGGTCTGTGATAGAAAGACTTTTTTTTTGTATGCTTGGCTGGCTGCCCATACCTGTCATTTTGGAAATCTGGCAACCATGGCTTAGGTTAGCACTCTGAGTGACTTTGCAGCATTAATTTGGCACAACACTACTGCAAGGTTGTTGAACCCTGGTTTATATTTTTTCCTCCGTTAATACACTTTAGTGCAATTCTTTTATTTCATTGTTGGTAATTTTTTTTTCTCTTGTTTTCCCCTTTTACATGCTAGTGTAGTCTTAGATACCATTGTTGGTATCATTTTTTATTTTTATATCGAAAAAAAAAAAAAAAAGTTTTGTCTCTCTCTCTTTGTTTCTACTTATAAAAATGTCCGAAAAACATGTGTTTTTAAAAAGTGTCAAAAGTGCTGTAATAAGTTACAGTTCTCTGGCACTCACACTTTGTGCATCTATTGTCTAGGCCTTGAGCATCTTAAAAAAGAATGTGATATATGTAAATCTTTTAATCCTCGAGCAATTGCGGACCATAAGAACAAGTTGATTTTAAAAGACTTACTTCCTTCAACCTTCTCAGAAGCTTTATCTAGGGCTGATCCCCCCAAATCTGTGTCTAAGGAACAATCCAAAAAGTCTTCAGATCCATCAGGCTTCTCCACCCTTTCCTCAGATCCTATGTTGGAGCTTCCAAGGAAAAAAAACGTAAAAAGTTGAATCCAAAAATGGATCCTTCACAGAAATTGGCATCAGACACTAAATCAGCGTCCTTGGATCATGGATTATCAGATTTGAAACCTTTACCTAGGACCAGATACTTTGCCTCCATTGATCCGGTATTCTCTTAGGTCCCTTCTCCATATTTGGAGACTCACTAGCAATCCAGGTCTCCCTGTCTGGCCTCATCAAATCATTCCTCCAGAAGTCTGACTGAAACCAATGTGGATAGAATGATGAGAAAGTTTCTCTGGGTGCAAATTCAGGTAGGAGTTCTTCTGGCTCCTTCCCCTTCTCGTCAGGAAGCCCTCCCCAGTTCTCTGCCAACAATCTCAGGTCCTTCTCAGAGCCCTTGGATCCATGTTTTCTGAGACCGTCTGGGTCAGACCTGAAGATAATAGTATCTATCTTTGGCTCCAAGGCCTTCTTTGAGCGCACTGGCTCTGAGTGCATCTGAGCCGGACAACTGTAGGAGCCAAAACATCCCTGTTGGATACAAGGTGTTGGAGTTGACTTCAAAGTTATCAGAGTCATCTCTGCCTCTCAGAACATCAGCATTGTATAGCTAAGCTCTGGCCTGTGCTTTGGGGGGGGCTGCCTTCATAGCACAGGAAGCCGATGGGGCAGAAGCTTGACTTCTTGGCTGTATCAGTTTATTTCTCCCATTCCACTTTCAAGGTAGTGGAGAGAGTGTTTTCTGCTTCTGCAGAATGGATGGTTCTTCTCCCGTCTAGATCCCGTATGTCTCTGCGCCTTGAGCCTCATCACTCTACTCCGCAGGGACAGCCAAACTAAAGTCTTAAACCTGTCCAGCAAAGTATTGCCATTTCTTCCAGTACTTTTCAGAGCACCAAACCAAAGAAGTCCCTAGGAAGAGGAAGTACAAGAAGATATGCTTACACTCCCCTCAGGAGTTGGTCACTGAAGATGCAGATTTTGATGAAGAGGAAGGGTCGCCAAGAACACCACCAGATGACATATCATTTGGAGACATCCTCAAGATCCTTAAGCAGAGAGGTGGTTGGACTACCGATAATCGAGGAATCAGTATTCCTGGAGGCATTTGGGTCTGACCCGTCTATCTCCTGGGTATCTCTGCCCACTGATGAGATCATTGATTTGATCTCTAGGCAGGCATGAAAGGAACCAGATACTGTTAAGCCAGTCCCCAAAAGACCAAACCAGATTTTGGCACCACCTCAAAGAAAGGAATTTTGGAGCAAAGGAGTATCAGTAGATGGTAAGTAGTAGCAGCAATTCTCCTTATATTTCCAAAACATATCCCAATATACACCTATAATACAATGAGGCTTACCTAATATACTAAATAAGTGTCAGTAGATGCCTTGGTCCTGATGGCAGCCACTAAGAAGGAACTTGCGGAACAGAGTTCTACTGTCCATATCCCTAACAGGGAATCAAGGGAGTTAGACAGATTTTTGAAACATGTTTATGCTTCAGCAGCATTTGCACTCAGATTGCTGAATTATTTCACTCACTTCACTAGATTGCAGAGGGGGTTGATTAAGGAACTCTCCAAATCTCCTGCTGGGACCAGTACTTCTGGGACTCACACTTCTGTGGCCTCGCAGTTGGCTACCCTACAGTCAGTTACTAATTCGTCCATGAGGCTCATTTCACATCTGGCTGAAGGTACCTCAAGGACAGTGGGTTCAGGTATTTTTGTTAGGAAGCATGCCTGGATGCACTTGTGTAACTTTGCTGACCCCTTCAGTCTTCCTTTGTAAATGCACATTTTGACAGAACCTCTTTGTTTGGCCGTAAGGTAAAAGGCACACACTTTAAGTGCGAGCTAGATGGAAAGACCTTCTCTACAGTGAGAGTTCTTTTTTCCGCCCCTCAAAGGACCTTTTCCAGGAATCAGTGAAGAGGTCAGAAAATGTGGTTCAGAAAGTCCCAGGGTCCTTTCCTAGATCCCCGTGGAGATGGCTCCGCAGATGGAGGTGTTTATCCCTGCAACAGATAGTTTTACTCGACATTATAAAAGATACATAGGTATCTGTCTGCAAGATTTCTGATGTTCCACCCACTCAGAGGAAAGCAGCAGCACTAGAAATAGAAAAGCTGCTAGAAAAGAATCATCCAAGAAGCCCCATCAAACCAAATAGAATCCAGAACTACTAGAGACAAATTTTGGATCTCAGCAGTATGAACAAGTCAGTTCAGTACACCAAGTTCCAGATAGTCATGGTTCGGTCTGTTTTGCCTTTTTTGTGCAAGGATGACTGGATGTGCTCGATAGACCTTCAGAATGTATACTATCAAATAAAAATGGACAGACGATCCAGAAAGTACTTAAGCTTCTGGCTGGGAGACAATCATTATCAGTTCAAGGCACTACTCTTTGGCTTTACCACAGCCCCCAGGATGTTCACCAAATGGAGACTGCAGGGATTTTGACCACTGGCTCATAACCACTCTGACCAAGCATCTACTGAGGCCAGGTACTCCAGACTTTCTTCCTTCTGGGGATTACCATAAAATTACAAGTCACATTTAGAACCATCTCAGACACTGGAATTCATAGGAGCAGTTTTCAACACAGTATCTGTGGCAACCTCTCTTCCTATTTCAACACAGTATCTGTGGCAATCTCTCCTGTTTCAAGAGTGCAGACTGTCCAGTTCCTGGTCAGAAAGATAATTTAAAGTTCCTCAATTTCAACCCGATTGATTCTGCAAGCCTTGGGATAAATGTCTGAGGTGATAGTTCTAGTTCCCCTAATAAGATTTTATACGAGTATTCTTCAGTTGATGTTAACAATTCAGCGGTCCATTCTTCATCAGCATATATATACTCAGATAAGGCTTACCCAAGCATTCAAAGGATAGCTTTGGTTTTGGATCCGTTCAGATCAGGTTCTACAAGGACGTCCCTTTATTCTTCCTCAACCCAAGGCCATAGTGACCACGGATACATCCCAGATTGGGTATGTGTGTGTGGGGGGGGGGGGCACTTCCTGGGAAAAACAGTCAAAGGCACATGGTCCCCAGAAGAGGCCAGTGTGCATATCAATGTCCTGGAAATGAGAGCAGTGCAGTTGTGTTGCAAGCTTTTCAAGACACTCTTCCTTTCAGGTCACTTGCAATTCAGACAGACAATATGTCTGTGGTTTGGTACATCAACAAACAAAAGAGGAACCAGATCTTACCCCTTGTGGCAAAAAGCTGTCAGAGTTTGGCCATGGGTGATCTCTTCCAACTGATTTCTGATAGCAACACACATCCCAGGAGAACCCGGTGTGATAGCAGACAAGTTGTGCAGGTCCATTCTACTACCTCAAGAGTGATCTCTCAACAAGAAAGTGGCAGAAATGATTTTTCAACATTGGGGCCTGCCATGCTGAGACCTGTTTTCAGCTCCTCTAAACAACAAGTGCAGCAGGTTCTTTGCCCTAATCCCCCACTGGGGGAGTCACCAATAGACCCTGTTCTGCATGATTGGCCACCTGGTGTCCTCTATGCTTATATTTTATCTCCTGTAATCCCCAAATTTCTACAGAAAGCATCCCGGTTGAAGAGCAAAGTCATCCTCATTGCCCCTTACTGGCCTTGACAGATTTGGTTTCACTTCCTTTGGCCTTGTGACACCAGGGAAATACTGCCACTCCAGCAATCTGGAATTTTGTAAATAATTATATGTCACTTGAAAATATTAATATGATTTATATAAAAATGTGACAGTGTCAGCCCAGCTGTCTGGAATTTTGTAAATAATCATATGTCATTTGTGAATATTAATATTATTCATATGCTTGTTTTACAAATGTAAGAAAGCCATATGTTATGTGCATATTAAACTACTGGTGCAGAAGTGTGTATAAAGTCCTGAGCTAAAGTGTAACCACAGTGTACCCTACTGGAAAAGAACAGAAGTGTATATAAACTATATACCTGTGCAAATGTATGTTTTAATAGTAGAATTTGGAACATACAGAGTTACCTTGCAAGGCTTCAAGAATATAGGTTGGAATCAGAATGTTTTATGATTGTGTTTATCTCTCGGTTTCACTGAAGGAGACAGAATGCCTAGCGTTAGAAGTTTCTTTTTATTGTCTTGGAGCGAAGCAATTACTAAATCTAAAATGTAAAAGTATTTAATTGTTCTATGACTTCCAGTTCTGAGCAAACATCTGAGAGATATGTATTTTCCACAGAGAAATTTATTTTATTTATTATTTTACATTTGTTAACCGGGGGTGTCTGACTGAGCCTAAAAGGCCCTTTATCAGCAGAGACCCGGGGAGAAAAGCTCAACATAGAAAAATTACAGATATATTTAGACATGATCAGTATACACACAAATTACAAAAGACATGTTTTTACAGTGGTATGCATCAACAGTTTCAGTGGTGAGAACAAACAAAAAAATATTAATTTAAAAATAAAGGTACTTAATAGATTTGTGGTGTACAGCTGAAATTTGGAACATAAGTAGAATACATACATAGTACACAGGTAGAGTACATACATTGTAGATTAGCCAGTGTTTGTGATAATAGTTTTCCATCTTAATCAAGTACTCTAGGTTTAGTATGTGTACCTTATCCGCTTTCACTAGCCTGGGGAGCAAGCATGGCACTGCCAACTTTGTTTGAGATGTTGCCTGATGAGGTCTTTAAAAAAGGCTTTGGATGATGCGTTTTGAATGCTAGTGGGGACAGAGTTCCACTTTTTAGCCACTGAACTACTATATAGTGCATCTTCAAAGCTGTTGTAGCTGTTGGTGACTTCTAGTAGTACTTTGCTTGATGACCTAAGAGGCCTTTTGGCTGAGTGATGTTGTACTAGGTTTTTGAGGGCAGGACACTTATAGGGGAGGTAATAGATAGAATGACAGAGGCAGAGCTAATTGTAGGTTTGAAGGTTGGGCAGTTCAAGCCAGTGTAGCTGTCTCAAAGCAGTACAATGATGAGGTCTATATGAGAAATGTTAAATTTTGTTAAGTTTCAGTTAGCCTGGGAACTGAAGGCAGGTGACAAAGAGTGATGTCATCCAGGCTAACCCAGCAGTAATGTTTTGATATTCATTTTGGAACTGTTTCAGAGACTATGCATTTTGTATCTTGCCTTGGATCTAGAAACATTCATTCAGCACTTCTGCCTGCGTGTTGCTCTGTAAGTAAGTTATTTAGAGCATAGTATCTTTTAGATATAGATAGGAACATAGTAAAGATTAGTTTAGATGCTTTCTGTATTTATTTGAGACTGTTCTGCAGTGTTGTTTTAAAATTTCCTGTGATTCTGAACTCTGTAGTTACTGTGTTGAGTATTGTCTTGTTCTTTTATTATGTATTATTAAGTATATTTAAACGTTTTACTTGTGACTGGTTTGTTTAGCAGTATTTAAGCCCTTACAGTACTTGCATATGCACTTGGTGACACTGTACATGCTGTTCCTAAATAGCCTTGAAAGTATTGGTCACACTTACCATTTGGATAATAGTAACATTAAACAGTAGGATTGGACACCCTTTGGTAAGGGCCTTATAACAGCTGATAGGTAAGGGTGTCTGGTGGCAGCTGGTACTACCTTATAGTCTGGGCAAAAGGAAGCATAGCTAGTAAACCTGTGCTAGCCTTTCGCAGGTGTGTGTTTGTATATAAATAAAATCTCAAAGTGTGTATGTGTGTCAGCTACTTGGGCAGGGACACGAAGCACTGGTTGGACAGAGAGGGTGATGGAGGTCTTATTTTGGCCACTCGACTGAGATCTTAACCCTACAGCTGTGCCAGTGGGGAGTCTTACTGGGGAGCTGGAGAAAGAGGGAGAAACCAGCCTCAGATTGACTGTGATCTCTGTGTGCTCTTAAGGGAAATTGTACTTTACTGTGTGTACTTGTCATCCTCTCAGTGTGTACATCGCTCACTGGTGCTAGTGGTGAGGACTGAGACTCCTTGATTACTGGGCCAGTGCAGGGGCTTCACAGGCCTCATCTAGTATAACCTCCTTGGATTGTGGATCCAATTCCAAGCCTCCTGTCTCACCTGACAGGAATGATTTACCTGGGTATTGCAAACCTAAAACTGACCGCATGGTTTCTCCACTTCCATTGATTGCCAAGTAGCATAAGCTCTCTTCCTCTGTTCATCATATACTCTGGTCTTCCCACAAATCTTCCACAAGGAAACTTTACTAAAGCAAATGGAAGAGATTTGTTTTTTGGCACAGTAGAAACATATTGACCCTTTTAAAGCACCAGTGCATACAGTCCTTGAATATTTAGCAACAATTTTCAGTGAAGGACCCAGCTCCTCAACTATTAGGGTGCAACTTGCTTCCATTTCTAATTTTCACACAGGGATTGAAAACTCCTCCTTGGCTTCATCTAAACTTTGTAAGGCCTTTTTGAGATCCCCTTATAAGAATCCAGCAGTGCCATGGGACTTGAATTTAGTATTACAGAACTTAATTCATTCCTCTTTCGAACCGAGAGCTGAATGCCAACTAAAATCTTTGACCTGGAAAACTATATTTTTAGTAACCATCACCTCTGCTGTCATAACTTCAAGCACTGTCCTCTAAACCTCTTTACTTAGTATTTCATAAGGATAGGGTAGCTTTACGAATTATTCCTTCCTTCCTTCATAAGGTGGTGTCTGAATCAAACATCAACCAATCTATTAATTTGCCAGTTTTCTTTCCAAATTTTACAAATAGCCGTGAATATATATTACACTTACTGGACATTCATAGGCAATTGCGCTTTTACTTGCATAGAACAAAAAATTTCAGAAAAGCACATCAATTGTTTGTCTCCTTTGCAGATTCAGAATTAGGCAAGCCAGTTACAAAGGTAACCTTAGCTAGATGGCAGACCGATTGTATATCCTTTTTCTATAATAAATTGAGCTTTTCCTTATCAAAACCTTTGAGAGCCCATTCAGCGAGATCCATAGCAATGTCATCGGTATTTTTATTCAGGGCTTCCATGGGTGATATATGTGCGTCTTCTACTTGGGCTTATCCTCATAACCTTATTACTCATTACAAATCAGATCTGGTCTCAAAGAGAAGAGCAGTTTTTTGGCTCAGTTATGCTCAGGAATATCCCTCCTTGGAGTCTTCCTGGGGTTTCAGGTAGCAAGGGACTTTGTCCCAGTTGTTGAGGAATGAATGAAAATTGACATCATCAGATAAAAATGTTATGTATGCACCATAATGTTACATCTGTGTTGCCCATTTGCATTCTTCTTCAACTTTCCTACCACCAAACCCCTGCCTTTGAACTAATGACTTCTGGAAGAGCGAGAATGTCTAAGGGAACTACTGTTCCTTATGTTGAGCTTTAGTTATTGATTTCTGTTACCAGAATGATAATACTTCTTTTGATACTGTAAGCCAGCAAACAAGATCTTAGGTACGGTAGGAGATAGAGCATTATGAGTAAGGTAGGTGCTTGAGAGTTTGCTAGTGCCCACGAGTTGAAAATAAAGGTGGAGTTGGATCTGAACCCAACTGCTGAGGAAGAATGAAAATGGACAACACAAATGGAATGTTTTGGTGAGTGCATAACTTTTTTTTTATTTTTTTGCTATTGCCTTCGCTCGTTGCTTACCTACTCTCAAACAGGGTTCACCATTCAAGGAGAAAAGTGAAAAATTGAATTAGGTTTGCCTTCCTTCATGCAAATATGCTCAGTGGTGATGTATGGAGTGTGGAAAATACATCTGCTTCCTAGCTTTCCCTGTGGCAGCAGGTGTACGTGCAATGAGTGCATAGTCAGAACACAGATGAGCCAGGGTTCTAATCCAGCACAATCCACTTTTTTAGTAAGGGTGTCCCACTGTAATTTTTCATAAAACTTTTATAATAAAGGTAATACTACATACCAGATAACTATTTATAGCAGATTGATTGACAGAAAGGTAACATTACTGCTTGCATACACATATTTTTGTAAGTATCATATGTTTTGTGTAACTGGTTTAGCATGACGTGATGATTATGTAATAAAAATGCAGTTGGATATCTCTGATGGACACAGTAGTTGACTAGCAATCATCTATATCCCTCCAGTAACCCAAGTATAACTGTACAACAGAATGTATTGTGAGGTTTGTATCATAACTCCAAGCTCTATTATTAAAGTCATGGAATTCTGTCCATTTCCAGTATATTTATCAGATATTAGTCCTGCATCACACCCGAGAATGAATAATCCAGAACCTTTTAATGTTACACATAACAGGCATAATTTAAGTGTAGCACCAATCATTCTTTAAGCAGCATATTTGTAATGACCATGATTGACAAACACTTCTTCTGTTACAATGAAGAATAATCATCTATGTGGAATATGTGCATTCTCTTTTACATAGGTTTGAATCTCAAATTGTACAAATTATTTTAACAGTGGGTAAGCCCCCACAATATATGTGCCAGTCATCCCATTGATCCCTCCAAAGTCATGGCTTAAAAAAACAAGTCATTTGACATTTCAGTTGTGACCATTGGACAAAGTGGGACAAGTTATAGCAGCACACATGCCATAAACCAGTGCCAGATGTCACATTATCATTACCGTTTCATAAACTTCATTCCTCTTTGTTTGACAGTGTTTTTCTTTGCTTACCATCACACAAACGTGGTTGGCATGGTTGTCCATGTTTGTGTACTGTTTGTAAAACTTGATATCACAAATTGGTGGGGAAACCATTGCAATTGTTACTGGAGGACCTTTGCAGATTTGGCAGGATGTGGGAGGGTTTGTGCCAAATTCAGGGCACAGAGGTCGGGTGTGGAGGAGTCAAAAATATTTGTTGGGACTCCTTGTGGAGCAATACAGCCGTAGGCTGCTGCAGTGGGACTATATCAGGTCCAGTACAATGCTGAGTCTTGGAACTGCATAGCCAATGCTGTCTCTAGTGTGACTGGTATACCATGCATTGGGGAGCAATGCAGACACCACTATAGCAAGCAGGCACAACTCAGCCAGTGGCTGGATGAGTTTAGAACTGCTGACATCCCCTAGTTCTGTAAGTATCAAGCAACTTTAAATGATATGGAATGCTGCAGGTAGCCAAGACTGGTGCTCATAACACTTTCATGTCTCATCTTTCATTATCTGTTTTACAGCTGCAGAGTAAATCTTGGTGAACAGGGAAGGTACATGCTGAGTGGTTAGAGCGACTCAGAGAGGCAGGGGGTATGTCTGCAGCACAACTGACTCTGATTGCAATAAATATATTGTGATTCCATAGATCAGAATCAAGTTCAGCATGCATACCTTAACAGCAAGCATGCATGTTTTCTTCTGTACGTATTAGTAACTGTTATTAGGCAAGTGTAATAGTGTATTTAGATTATATAGGTTCAAATTCCACAAGTAACTATATTTTCAAATTCAACAAGTGTGATTTTTAATTTTGAAATGCAGCAATATTGGTTTTAATGCTGTGTTGTTAAGTTAATCTGTAGTGCCTTTAAAAGCATATATGGAATATGTCCATATTCCAAGGATTACTTGTAAAAAATCACAGTCATTTTTTTGAATTGTGAAAGCTCTGTGGCAGGTATAATAGCAAAAGGATATTTATTGCAGTACAGCATGAATGTAACATATAATGGTTCTAATTGTCTCATCCCACCCCTTACCTCTCTCTGTCTCTTTTTTGGGGGGGTGTTACTAGAGTCATACCATTCTGATGTTATACCCTTCTGACAAAAAAATGCTTTTTAGCACAGGAAGGTAGGCCAGCTGCTGCAGCTTAGCATGCCAACCCTCCACAGGCTGCCGCACCAAAACCCAACAACTCTGGGACATAACCTGGCAGTACTACCTCTATGGCCCGTGCACTACCTGGATCATCCACATCAGATAGCATTGCCCCCAGCTGCTGGTGCAGTGGTACCTTCCAGGGGTATTGGTGGAGGTGGTAGTTATGTCAGCTGTCATGAGCTGACAGGGATGGTGCGTGATGTAATAGAGACTGGCCTTGGTGCTCCTATGAGCTGCTGGAGAGGTTGCTTATTAAAATAGAAAAGGGACTCCCATGTCAACTAGTCTCACAGTGGACTGAGGAAGGGGACAGTGATGACAGTTCTGAGGGTGAGGACTAAATCTAATTATTCCCATGATTGACAGGCACGTGCCTTCAGTGGCCCCTACCTATCCCAGTCATGGTGTCTCCCAGCCCCGTGTCCATCACTTTCCCTCTGTCTGTCATGTTTGTCTGCACTTGCTTCCTCACCTTTCCCTGAATATCTGACCCTCACATTCCTATGTCACTTTCCCAACATTCCTCTCTTTTTGAAATGCAAAATATAAAAATGGACACCTGTTCCACTAAAAAAAAAAAAATGTCCCGTACATAGCTCTGCACTTCACATATGTCTTCTCACCTGTTGTGACAGTCCAGATTCATCAAATTTTCTCTACACGTGCACATTATTGAAGAAGTTGATATTTGTGGTTCTTTCCTAATTTCCTCCTGCAAATTCCTTTATTGCTTCCCTATGTCCTTCCTTCTACTTCCCCCCCATTTCACCACTTTCCTATCTACCCCATTTTTACAAATTTAACCTTGTCAAAAATAGTATTACACACCACACACCTGACCAAAAATAGTCCTTAAAAAAGCCCTCACTTTTTGTTGTCTGCATTTACGTGGAGTTTGGCATTTGAGTATCAGTACCAACCATCAGTGAGTAACTGTTCATGTCCTATGGCAAAACATGGTGAATTTTTGCCATCGATTGCACTAGTCCAATTATCTCAACACAATGGTGCTTAAACATGCTGTGCTACTGGAATACAGAGTTAAAGCAGAGTAAAGTCACTACTGTGAAAGTGTTAGTTTGACAGTTCTGTAGAGTGCCGGATGTAGCAAAGTGTAACTTTCTTTGTGGAGTGTTGACATAGATCACATGACTGAAGTTTTTTTTTACCCATAGTATCAAAGATTCAATTCCAGACACCTGTCGCATCATTTCTTGCTGTGATGTTATATGTCGATGATATGTTTAATTACCCACATCTTAACATTTGCCACAGTCATGTGTTCTCATGAAGATATTTTTGATACTGTACAAAACAAATTATTTGCACTGACAGCCAGCCCCACAACTATGAGATACATTTATCCAGCCTTGTTCTGCTTGTCATAAGCATGTTGTCCCTCCTGTAATCTTTCTGTACCCCTATGCCAGTCACTTCATGCTGCAGACCATGGCAGCTTAATAATTAGAGTAGACCAAAAACATGTCCATGATTGTTACATGCCACAAAATGTTATTTGTTTGTCCATCACTCCTTGTATGCACCCCTTCAGTCCCACCCCTCTTTATGGGTATGTATCTATTCGGCTTATGGACGTACAGATCATGTCATGGTTTCTGCATACTGACACGACTCTCCTGATGGATAATATAAACATCATTTTACTCTGATGCAGTAGGTAATCAGTGCTTCTGCAGTATACAAGGTTTCAGTATCTGCTGTAGTATTCCCTTTGTGTAATTTTCAGATGTTGATGGATGAAATGTTCATCTAATATGATGTGGCAACTCTCCTTACTGTGAAGAAGCATACTGCACACAATTTTCAGGATATCCAGCCATACACAAATAGTTAGCATAGCTGCTGAGTCATGCTAATCATTTCAAAAGATGTACTACCCCTTATCATTTGTAGAAAAGCTATATACACAATTAACTTGTGATTTGCTGTGAGGCCCGCAAAACAGCTACTAGTTGTGCAGCTGTTTTGAGGTACGCATTACTGATACAATTTAGGGAAGACGCATACTTTAGTGGTGTCATTGATTGTCACATTTGCAGTCCTGAACATATTTACTTAGCTTATGACATGCTGACACCATTTGTAAAATAAAATAAAAAAAAAAAAAGAGAGAGAATGTTCTGGATTTCAACCCTGGTTCAACTTTACACCCTGTGCCACAGAGAAAGCTAGGTAGTAGGTGTATTTTTCACCCTCCGTACCGTCCAGAGTGCTGATGGCCATGATTCACCACTAAGCCTGTTTGAGTGAAAGAAGGCATACCAAATTTAAGTTAAGCAGAGACCTACTTTTGCTGGGTGCTTAACATTGCACAAACAGGGAAGGCAAGAGCAAAAGTTATATATGTAAAAAAACTTTTGCCCCACTGTTTCAAATATAGACTACAGCATGCACATCATACAGTCTGCCATCAATTTCTCCAGTAATATAGTGGACACTGTTATTTCACAAGTCCAAGCTGAATTCCTGAAATTGGAATCACACATGTAGTAATGCTTTGCCATCATTGGCTCAAATCAGCTTCTCAGAGATGCAATGTGTGAAGAGGTGTTTTGCATGTATAACTGTTGTTGCTGGGCTGTAATTCTTCACACATGGAAATGCATTCATACACACAAGAGAATAACAGTAATATGTGTGCTACATTGAACACAATGTTTGTGATGTTCACGTGTGCCCTGCAGCAATACACTTGCAAATGATATGTCAGGACTGAAGCCATTGTCAAATGGACTCTAGAATTACAGAACATAACTGCATTGTTATGTTTTAGTATAGGTGTATAGTGACACTTGGACATTGGTTATCCATGGTCATGTCCCACTGATATTGTCAGTGACTTGTATTAATGTGGACATACCTTCATCCGAAGATGAAGACTCATAACTCCATCATTGCATTACTGCTGTTTCCAAAGTGTGTGTGTGTGTGTGTGTGTGTGTGTGTGTGTGTATTTGTATATGTGTATATGTGTATGTGTGTCAACTTCACAACATCCTGAGAAACAGGTTTATATCTGTTTCACTTCTGCCATATGCATTCATTACAGCTTCTTTCACTTAGGTTGCCAGGATGCATTTGTATGTCCTTTTCCAAATTGTACTTACACAATCATATCACAAGTCCTGGCTTTGCAAACAAGTCTCATAACAGTTTAGGTTACCTGTGACACTATAATGATGTCATCCCCTATAAAGTCCACATTGACACTATTAAAAGCAGACTTCTGCTGTGGAGCAAGCATTAAGTATTATGTTCTCTAGCTTGTAATGAGATAGTTAGGGGCTCTAATCTCACAGCAGTTAACTTGTGTGTGTGGTCGTACTAGCATGAGTCCAGGTCCTGCCACTCTCACTCAAGTAGTATTTTTGAATTTTGTTGGAAATTTCATGCAGCCCTCCCAGCATCCTCCAACATCAACATCCTTGATGCATACATTGATGATGTAGCGTGCACAGTGTCTGCTCTGATTCTGTTAAATACAGACGTGTTGGGGCTAGCATTAATTACTGTGTTCTGCAGCGTGTGTAACTGGATAGGGGTTCTAGTCTCACAGCAGTCAACTTGGGTGAGTGAGTGAGTGATTGCGCATGTGTGTGTGCACTTTCAGCTAGCAGTCTGGAGACAGTTTTACATCAGGATGTGATGCCGCAGCTATGTCAGATACTTCTGCCATCATCATCTCTGCATACACTGATGATGTCATCCCCTATAAAGTGCACTCTGACATTGTTACAGTCAGACATTTGTGATGGCATTATGCATAAGTTGTATTTAATACAGCTTTTATACCTACACCAGTATGGTATTCAAATCTGACCTCAGTCAAATGGGGGGGTGTGCGTGTGTGTTTGTGTGTGTGTGTCAACATCATAGTCATTGTATGATGTTTGTAATCTTTTCATTTGACTCACACCTCACGATAACATTTTACCTAACCCCCTGAATCAAAAATCTCTTTTTCACTCTGACCACATACCATCATTCTGCAGAACACTGAGGATGTCATCATCTCAAAGATGCATACATACGTCATGAAGCAGAGCCCCTCCATGACCCTCTACAAGCCATCTCCAGACCACTGGATGTGTTGTTGTTAATTTTGTAATGGGGTCATGCACATGTTACATATAGACAGAGGCAGTCGATATTATATCAAACACATACTCACATACCCTTACTATTATCCATCACATAGCTGTAGCGATTTGTGTTGGAATGGTATAGTAATGGCTAGGATTTTATGTGCTCTTGACCAGTAGCCTCATAACATCCAGTGAGCCTTTGAGCATTGCACACGTCAGTGTTGTTGTCATCCACATGTACTATGCTGAGTTGTGGATGTACTGTAGCCGTACAACAGTGTATTCCAATCTTTGATTTGAACTAATGTATTGATGGCTGCTGCTGCTGCCATTTGGTTACATGTTCCTTCCATAACATTGTTTCATAGATGATTACTAGGCTATTGGCCCTAGGGCCTTTACAAGCCTAGCCATGTTATATCCTTGTTCTCTTTATTGACCAAATTGTAATATCTATATTTGCAGAGCGAGTCTGTGATCAGCACCGAGTGCCCTTATCCAAGACTGACATAGGTGATGCCTCCAGGGTAAATTTGTGGTCTCCCATCCAGTTGTCTAAGTTACACTTAAATAGAGTCATTAAGGAGCTCCATTTTATGTGTATTGGGAGTTTTTTCCAGAGGAGTGGCAATTTCTGGGAGATGCATCTGTGTCTCTCTAGCATGTCCTGTTAATGGTTAAGATCCCTAGAGAGAGTGAATCTTGTCCCATTTGACTTGCGGATGTGCAGCATTTCTATTAGGGCAGGGTCTGAGAGTGCTTTGTAGGCCAGGCAATAGTCATCTCTCAGCAGCCTATAAGATACAGTAGTACAATGACAGGGCCTTCAGTCTGCCCATGTAGGTCATATGTTGACGGCCATGAATTTTCTTAGTGAGAAACCTTTGAGATCTCTCCAGCTGCTTGGAGGTGTCTGGTGAAGTACATACAGACGGGATCTTTGTACTCTTGTTAGTGGTCTGATGAGGGATGAGTACAGGAGAGTTATAACATCCTTAGCTCTGGATATGCTGCCCTTACTTATGAGATATGCAAGGCAGAAGGTCTTCCTTACCACTGTGGACACATGGTGATCGGCATTAAGGTTGCTGTCAACCTGTGTTCCCACATCTCTCACCACAGGGTTTAAGCTAAGGGGGGTACTGTTAATATTGTAATTTGCAGGGCCTTCCCTTCTGCCGAAAAGGATGATAATGCATTATTTTGCATTTAGTTTAAGTCCATGGCTTTGGCAACAATCATTTGTCTGTGTAAACCCTTTTTTGTAGTATGTCAACATCGTTGGGGGACTCGATAGTTGCACCCAGTCTGCAGTCATCAGCAAACTTGGTAAACCACAGGCCAACTGTACTAATATGACTGTTGACATCAGATGATGCCATGTGTATTTTTGCCTTAGTAAGGCAAGGCATGTGTTCTTGCACTGAAGTATATCAACTTTTTACACAGTTGTCATGAAACCATGATACTGACAGATGCAGTTTGGTACAGGTGTGGCTGTGTGTATACCTAGCATCTGGAAATGTTATCTGACATACCCCATATTGAATACATAGGCACATATGCCTGTGTTCATCCATGTGTTGTAATATTATCATGTACACAAGCATATGACATTTTGTGATTCACTAGCAACCTTGAGGAGTTTATTGTATGCAGTATTCTGTTACTGTTCACGAGGACTGTACAGCAGTTCCCCAGCAGCATTGTGTTATTGTCAGCATTTGTATCAGTAACTGTTCAGCATGAGCTGCAAGCACCTCCCTTGTCATGTGCCCACATATGGTGTCAGGGCCCTCAACCACACATTTCCACTGATAAACATGTAGGCATATCATGTACGACTGTTGTAATGATGTGAAAATGGTAGAGCTGTACCACTTTACCAGTTCCACTGTGTCATATGTGATTCACACTCAAGGATCTGAATAACTTCATTTGATCAGCAACGTGTGGGTATCGGATCTGTCCTCGGATCCGAGCCGGCAGCTTTCCAAGCTAAAAGATCCAAGCTCTCAGCTCCTCCCCTTACCTATAATGCCCTGCTACCTCCCTGCAGTCCTCAGATCTCGTTTGCCACTGCTTCTGACAGCTTTAAGCGACGAGCTCTTGGCATTGGGTGAGAGTTTCAAAACTTTTAAAAACCTTTTAAAACTATTTCCTAAGAATTTTTGTGTGTTGTGTGAGTGTAGTAGGCCCTTAGTTTTCTGTCTTTATATTTTTCTCGGGTTTTTTGTGGTAAACTTACTGTTTAAATTTAATTTCTTCCCTCCCCTTTACTGTGTGTATGTGTGGTCGTGCGATGACTGAAGGGCCTAAGGCCATTTTTTCAAAATGCACTGAGTGTGGCCATAAGCTGTCCCCAGCGGATGGCCACACTCAGTGCATTCTCTGCCTAGGGGTAGCCCACTTGTCTTCTGGCTGCCAAGTGTGTGCGGCCTTCAACCCCCGGGCTGTTAGGGATAGGAGGAATAAGTTAATCCTGGTGGGGCTTTTGCCCATGGATTCTTCTTCCTCCTCTCCATCTAAGGCACCAGCCATGGCTGCGGCTGTCCTGCCTTCAGTTCCCCCTCCCCTGACTGAGACTCAACCTCCCTCTGTGTCTCAGGGAGAGGGGGACTCTTCTACAAGAGAGAAGAGGCACAGGGACAAAGAGCGGCATAAAAGCCATAAGAGGCGGGCAGAGTCTCATTCCTCTGCTCCGCCAGCTAAGGTAGTTAGCCCTCCCAGGAGGGTGTCCGGATCTTCACCCTCTCGATTCCGTTCCCCCCGCTTTTCTCTGGAGCTGGAGGAGGAGTACCAGTCTCCCTCTAGGTCATCGAGGTGGCCTTCCCAGCCCACTTCGGCGACCTCTTCGAGGTCCACCAGAAGCATGTCTGATGCTGATTTGGACCGGATGATGCGTTGATTCTTGCAGGCCCAGATGCAGATGAGGGTGCTCCTGCCTCCCCCCCCTCCAGGGGGGAGCTCGGCCCCTTTCTTTGCCCCAATTGCTCCTTCTCTGATTCGCTATCGGGTTTCGGAGTCTTTGGATCCAAGCCGTCTCGGACCCGGGGAGTCGTCGGCGCCGACAGTGGTGGTTACTTTGATGCTGACAGTACCCTCGAGCGTGTCGGATCCAAGCTCTTGGGGCCGAGAGCCGAGCTTCGGATCCGCAGGGGTGAGTGTGTCTTCGGCTCCATTTTGGTCAGAGCACACTCCCCTTTCGGGTCCGATCGCATCAGCTCCGACACCTGCTCTTGTGTCGGAACCAAGGGGGCTGCTCTCGGAAAAGGGGGAGAGTGGTTCGCCCTTGGCTTTTGACGTAGTGGAGAAGGTTCTGTCGAGGAGTTCCAGGTCCCCAGTCCGGGCTACGGATCCGCCCGTCACTCCCACGCATTTGGGCCTATCTTCCATCGTCCGGCCCCAGGGGCAGCCTGCATCGGTGCTCCAGTTGGTTCCTGTAGGGGAACAGGACCCCGTTGGTGAGCCCTCCTCGGACAGTCCCGCCGAGGAGGTCCCTCATAAGCGAAAGTGCAAAAGGAGGCACTTGGACTCCCCTGAGTCCCCCACGGAGGACATGGACTTAGAGGAAGGGGAAGGTTCCCCAAGGTCACCCCCTGAAGAAGTCTCCTTTGGAGACATTATGGAAATGCTACATATCAGAGGGGGGTGATCTGCCCAAAAACCTTCCTCCGATGATGAGTCTGTGTTTCTGGAGGCATTTGACGCAGGCCCGTCTACCTCTTGGATGTCCCCCCCGGCTGATCCCCTGGTGGACTTGATTACTACCAGGGCTTGGAAGGAGCCAGACACCGTGGAGCCAATCCTTAGAAGACCAGACAAAATCCTCAGTCCCCCTCCTGACAGACAGGCGTGGAATAAAGGTTCCCCAGTAGATGCCATGGTGGTGGTGGCCGCCACTAAGAAGGAACTAGCACAGGAAAGTTCCTTGGTCCATCCTCCTGATAAGGAATCTCGGACGATGGACCGTATTGGAAAACAGATGTTTGCTTCAGCTACCTTTTCTATAAGGGCGCTGAAATACCTGGCACATGTCATCAGGCTCCAGCGGGACTTGATAAAAGAATACGCTGGAGCTCCCCCAGAGTCCATGGCGGCCGAGGACAAACGGACCTTCTCAGCTCGCATGGCCACTCTAAAGTCAATTTCTAACACTTCCATGTGGCTCCTCTCCCATGCCACGGAGGGAACGGCTAGAGCCAATGGAGCAGGGGTCGCCTTGTGGCGCCACGTCTGACTTCGCCTTTGCAACTTTGCGAAACCCTTCAAGGCGTACTTCGCGAACGCTCCCTTTGATGGTTCTACGCTATTCGGCAAAACCATCCGTGACACGCTGCTGCAGAGCGAGAAAGATGGGAAGACGCTGTCTGCCGTTGGGATCCGCTTCTCTAATCCTCAACGGTCCTTCTCAAGGAACCAGAGAGGACAGAAGAAGATGTGGTTCCAGAAGTCCCAGCAGTCCCATCCCGCTCCGGACCCTTCGTCCTTCAGAAGCAGAGGAGGACAAGGTGGACCCGGCCCAGAGGTAGAGGGGGGCCGAAGAATTTCAGATCCAGAGAACCTTTCTCAGACCGGCCCTCGCAGCAGCCCTGAGGGCTTGCCCAGCTGTCCCTCTCTGGAGGCAGTCAGGAGACGTTTTTCAGAGCACCTACAAAGTTGGGAGTCCATTACTACAGATCGTTGAGTGCTCCGAATAATATCCAGAGGTTACACTATTCCCTTTCTGTATCTTCCCCCTCTAACGAAGTGCCTTCCTGATGTCCCACCCAATCAAAGGGAGGCAGCGGCTTCAGAAATATCGAAGTTGCTAGAAAAACGGGCCATCCAGCACGTCCCCCCAGAGCAATCCGGATTGGGCAATTACTCCAGGTTCTTTTTGGTGCCAAATAAGATGGGGGACTTAAGGCCAATTCTGGACCTGTCATCTCTAAACCTGTTCATTGCCAAAGAGAAATTCTGGATGGTCACTCTGCAATCTATTCTCCCTCTCCTACAGGAGAACGACTGGATGTGCTCCATAGACCTCAAGTATGCGTACTACCACATTCTCATGGACAGACGGTCCAGGAGGTTTCCCCGCTTTCAGTTAGGAGCCAGTCACTTTCAGTTCAGAGTTCTCCCATTCGGCCTCACCACAGCCCCCAGGGTGTTCACCAAGGTCATGGCAGTTGTAACAGCCCACCTGAGACTTCAGGGAATTCAGGTCTTTCCGTACCTGGATGATTGGCTCCTCACCGCCCCCACCAGGCATCTGCTTTGCTCCGCTAGGGATTATTCCCTGGCCTTGGCCCAGCGTCTAGGCATTACTATAAACTTTCAGAAGTCATCTGTTCATCCTATGCAAGTTCTGGATTTTATAGGGGCCAGGATAAATATGCGCCAGGCCAAAGCCTTTCTAACAGCGGACAGGTTGTGCAACTTGTCACTACACATAATGGCGCTCCTACAGTCTCCAGCCCCACCTGCAGAATTGGTCCTGAGAGCCCTGGGCTCCATGGCAGCAGCCATCAGCCTGTCACCTCTAGCACGATTGCACATGAGAGTCCTTCAATGGACTCTTCAGGTTCACTGGTCTTTCCTACTTCACCCATTGGAGTCTCCAATTCCCCTGAGCAGGGTTTGCAGGAACTCCCTTCTTTCATGGCTCCATTCCCGAGAGCTGCAGGAAGGGAGACCATTTGTGATGCCTCAACCCCAAGCCACGCTGACCACGGACGCTTCTCGCCTCGGGTGGGGGGGCATTCTATGGGCAGAACCGTCCAAGGCACATGGACTCCCTTAGAGACCGCTCTGCATATCAGTGTCCTGGAGATGAGGGCAGTGCTTCTAGCATTGCAAGCCCTTCAAGACCTTCTTCCTCTGGGGACTATTGCAATTCAGACAGACAACATGGCTGTAGTTTGGTACATTAACAAACAGGGAGGAACCAGATCTTACCCTCTTTGTCGAGAGGCTATGAGAGTTTGGGACTGGGCGATTTCCACCAACCGCTTTCTGGTAGCAACACATATTCCGGGTCGGGCCAACATTCTAGCAGACAACCTGAGTCGCTCGATCCTCACACCTTATGAGTGGTCTCTAAACCCATTGGTAGCAAATCAGATCTTCCTCAGATGGGGTCAACCTTGCTGCGATCTTTTTGCTTCTCCTTCAAACACAAAATGCAGTGAGTTTTTCACTCTGATTCCCCCAACAGAGGAGAGCCCCAGAGTCGCTCTGGTTCATGCTTGGCCCCCCGGTCTCCTTTATGCTTATCCTCCTCTTCCACTAATGACAACATTTCTGCAGAAAGCTCATTGGTTGGGGAGCAAGATAATCCTCATAGCCCCATTCTAGCCTCACCAGATCTGGTTCCCTTACCTGCGGTCTCACAGTGTAGTTCCTCCTTGGATCTTAGATCCCATTCGGGATCTGATCTTTCATCCTGCGGGATTACAGCCCCCAAACCTGGGTGACCTCAAGCTCACGGCTTGGTTGATCCAGTTCCACTAATAGCAAGGACTCCCGGTATCTCGTCTCCCGTAAAATCTTTTCTGGTAGTGGCGCATAAACCTTCTACCAGAAAGGTCTACAGAAGTAAATGGAAGCAGTTTTCCATCTGGGCCAAAAATAGAGATTTAGATACTTTTACTGCTCCCATTCCAACGGTTCTTGAATTCTTGTCCCATATCTTTTACCAAGGAGCTAGTGCTTCTACAGTCAAAGTCCAAATGGCAGCTATTTCCCATTTCCACTTAGGGGATAACCTTGGTCCCTTAGCGTCCACTAAGATATGCAAAACGTTTTTGAAAGGAACTTTTCTGTTGAAACCTCTGGTCAAGAATGCGGTTCCACCCTGGAACTTAACCTTGGTTCTTCAGGCATTGACTGGCCCACCCTTTGAACCAGCTGCTTCGGTTGAGTTAAAATTTTTATCTTGGAAAACAGCCTTCCTGATTGCAATTACTTCAGCCAGGAGAGTATCTGAGCTTCAAGCCCTTTGTATGAAACCCCCATATCTGGTCTTCCATAAGGACAGAGTGTCTCTCAGAACTAACCTTTCTTTCTTGCCTAAGGTGGCCTCTGAATCCAATATCAACCAATCCATTAATTTGCCTGTGCTCTTCCCCAACTTTCAGAACAAAGGGGAATACAGATTGCACTTATTGGATGTGTACAGACAATTGCATTTTTACTTACACAGAACAGCCACTACTAGGAAATCTGATCAACTTTTTGTGTCTTTTGCTAAACCATCTTTAGGAAAGCCTATTACGAAAGTTACCTTGGCCAGATGGATATCCCAATGCATCATGCATGCTTATTTAGCCTCCGGCTAACCTGAACCCTTAGGGGTCCATGCCCATTCTACCTGGTCTATGGCTACTTCTGCAGCATTCTGGTCGAGAGATCCTCTAGAGACATCTGCTCAGCAGCTACTTGGTCCTCTTCTCATACCTTCATTTCTCATTATAGTTGGATCTGATATCCAGGAGTAGGCATCATTTGGCTCCGCAGTGGTCCGGAATATCCTTCCTTGAGGTCCGCCCAAGGTTTTAGGTAGCTGGGGACTCTGTCCCACAGGCTGCTGATTAAATGAAGTTAACTACTTCAGATAAAGAAGTTATGTACTCACCATAATGTTCCATCTGAGTAGGTAACTTCATTTGTCTGCAACCGACCCCCCCCTCCTTCCCCCTAACCTGTTTCATGGTTATTTCTATGACATAAGGTTTCACCTTGTCATGCATTAGGTTAGTCTTCCTCTTTCGAGGGTCATAGTGTGTTTTTGTTTTAGGCAAACTCGATCTGAGGACTGGAGGGAGGTAGCAGGGCATTGTGGGTAAGGGGAGGAGCTGAGAGCTCCTATCTTTTAGCTTGGAAAGCTGCCGGTTCAGATCTGAGGATGGATCCGATACCCACAGGTTGCAGACAAATGAAGTTACCTACTCAGATGTAACGTTACGGTGAGTACATAACTTCTTTTTCCATTTGGATGTGATGTGCAGCCTGAAGTCCAACTGTTGCATAGGTACAGCTGTAGTGTGACTGTACTGCATCACAGGCATGCTACTACATTACATCAGTATTACTACTTGATAGTAAGCATGAACACAAGTGGATGTATGTCATGATTTCATGGCAGTATAGCATTTTCGTTAGCAATGTCAAGGGGGCAGTGATCTTTGTGACACATATGCTCAGTGTTGACATACTTATAGTGGGTGCTCCATCTATGGTTTGGTATGTGTACAGTATCTCACTGGCAGCTTCCTCACTCATTGACACTGACACTGCTGTACTTTCTGTGCATGTGGGCATAGTTGATGCATTGCCATCAGTCTCATATACTGCTGTACCATTCATTATAACGGACCACTTCTTAATTCATATGTCAATTGTAGATGTTTCAGACAATATCCATTGCTATTACATGTGGCAGATGCATGGAATACAGAGCTGTTTGGAGGGACTCCACTCATAATAGTGTTTTTTGTAAGTGTTGTTATCCGTATGACTGGTAACTTACGTCAGCCAGGGATGCTATAGTCAGCTCTATCAGATTTGTCACAGTGAGCTCCCACACAACTGGTCAGCCATACAGAGCTATTTTTTGGGTTACATATCCTAGTATTTGACAGTGCATACTTCCCTTCAAGGTATTTTACTAGATGTATGTGTGCTACGTCTTTCTGTGTTGCATCCAGTAAATATGCAGCTCAGTGACAACATTGGTGGCATGGGTTTGATTCTAGCAGGTGAGGATTCTGGCTTATGTGTCATAGAAACCTCTCAACTTGCCAGGATTGCACCTGCTTTCAAATCCAGGTTTAACGCTGTCCCTCTTAACCCCTCCAAAAAGTGGTCATTTTGGGGAAGGGATGCTGAATTCCCCTTATAGCATACTGACAATCAATTACAGTTGTACACGTGTGTATCTGCAGAACATGTATAACAAGTTACACTCACATATTCCGTCAGTACCACAGATTAATGGTCATAATATTTTACAAGTGTCCATGATTATGCCTCTTTCTGTTTGTCTTTGTCCATGAGTCTGTTCATATTTGTCTCTGATTGTTTGAGAGGCATGCTGACATGTCAGTCATATTCAAACAAGTCATTTTGCAGATCTTCACACTGTGCACATACCCCCCTATTGTATATACCACCCTTCATAAATGTCCTCTCCAGTGAGCGTGTTAATAGTGTTTATATTCAGCTCCCATGATATGTAATCTCATTTGACCATCACATACATACATATCATGTGTGATGATATATAATATACTCACAGAGGAGGTGTAAACAGCAGTATGTACTGTGCTATCTACATGTGTGCGTAATGCTATACTAATGAGTTGTCTTTGAAGTATACATATATTGACATATCCTATCTTGGGGACACTGTCATATTTACCATGCCCTCTTTTTTTTTATTCACTCCTATTGTTCATGTTCATGCCCATTTTTCATCTGCACACTTTACCTCGCCAGTGTACATTTTCTTGTATTTGCCCTTGCTTTTTACCCCCTCCATTATTTCGCCCTGCAAATAATTGTTGTTGTATACATCGTACATAGTACACTTTTTTACTGTGTTATTACTCTTGTTGTTTCAATATTTTCAGCTCTGGTAGCCATTGTGGCTTTGCAGTCTGACCGAGCAGGTTTGCTCGTTGGCAAACTTGAATGCTTCTTGTTCCTGCACTCATGCTGCTCTGCATGGTTTCCAAGTAGCAGCACTGTTGCTGACCATGAAACTGTGCTTGTATACATACAAACGTAATGAGCAGCATGGATATGCAATTTGCACTGCTGCTCATCACGCTAAGACAGAGACTCTGTGTATAGTTTGCACAAAGCCTACTGACAGTTTATTGAATTCCCAGGCAAATATATAATAAGTGGCATATTGTGTCTGGTCTTAAAGCAGTTATTAAATGTATTGATAGTACTGCTTTTTTTTCTCCTCTTTAAGAGAAGTATAAGTGTTAAATATCCGTATGGTATCCGCACTGGCAACATTTGTGAATTTTATTAAAGCAGCTTGATTTCCTTTGGTTTTGTTTTTTTTTTGTTTTAACATTTGTGAATTGAACAGATTGTATCTTCTAGGTATTTTCACCTAATCCTGGAGCATTAGTCATATTTTGCAGTTTTATGCCAAACTTCCTTCCACTGAGTGAATCTCAGGAGGGTGCAGTTGAGCTTTATATCCCATGTGAATTATACTTTTGTAGTTAACAAAAGCAGAGACTCTTGCAATCAAATGCATTTATTCACTTTTGCTTATGTATTTCTTTAGATTTGGTAGAAATTTAACCACTGTTGATTCCATGTCATGTGAGGATATTTAATAACACACATACACGGTAGATGTGGTCTGACCTTCTTAAGGTCTATATTTCTTCTGATTCCTATATTTTTCATTCTAGCTATTTTATAAGCCTTAAAGTTGTAAACCCATATGTGATAGGTATGATGGACAAATTCTGGCGTTTCCAGATAAAATTTATTACAGCGCTTAATTAACTAAGCACATCACAAAACTGCAGACTCAAAGAATGATAAATTTTAATTGAATTACTCAATCAAAAAATCATAACAGAAACAGTTTCTGTAGGAAATGTTACTAGATCTTGTGACAAGTAATACGCTAATAACATCAGTAGAAACAGATACTGTGTGGATAAGTAATTTTTAAATCGTATCACAGTCAATAAGAACATACTATAAATTAAACTTTGGTAGTAAATTTTATTGGATAATACAACATACAGTCCAGGCAGCAAGTATTTAGAGAGCTAACAGTTCTTCAAATAAACAAGTCACCAGTGGGTAACTCAGGGCCTTAAAAATCATGTGGACTGTGAAAATTTAGTTTGAACAACCATCCACAACAAAACACTTTAGTGAAGTTAAACTTACCTGTGATAAAATTAGAGGCCAGCAAAATATTTAGAGACAAAATACCTATTGTTACAGAGTGTATTCAGCTGCCTCCTACTAAAAGTAGAAACCACACTCCAGAGCACCAAATGGTGCCTTTCGAATCCTCTACACCAGCTGGAGAACACTGAAACCATTGATAGCACTACACAGCAGCAGACAAATCCACACACGCTTTTCAGCTAGCAGAACTGCCAAACTCTCCACTATAATGAATGACAGCAAAATGTGGTACTGTCCAATTTCTCTTTAACTTCTGTTTGTCTGGAAAGTCCCCTTCCAACAGTGAACATCTTGCATCATACCTGGGCAACTGTGGGATTTCATCTCCAAATCCAGCTAACATGGTAGTCTAAGAAGGAGAGCAGATCAGGCAAATTTCCATAAAATGAAAGGATGTAGATCAGACAAATTTCCATAAAATGAAAGGCTTCTGTTTTCAGATTATCCCAAAGGTATCAGCTCACAACAAAGAGATGCTCAGTGCCTCTGGACGTATGTCAGCATTGATATGACAGGGCCTTGGCAGCACTGCCATTCCCTCCATCAGGTGATGACACTTATTCAGCCATCATATGAGAATTCTTCTAAGTGAGGGAGAGGTGGGCTGATGGTTTGATCCACTGGGAGTAGACCTTGGCAGTGGATTCATTGATCCTGGATTGGAAAGTGCATCTGATGCAGTGGAAATTTTGTGGAAACTAGAGCCAAATCATTTGAAGCATGATAACTAGTTTAAAGAATTTAATGGTGGTCATTCTGGCTATGAAAGCTTTCAGGTCACAGTGGACACCAGGAACCCCAAGAGTTATCACACAGAATACCACGGTGATGTGGTACTTAAACAGGGTACACTCACTACTACTAACTGTGTAAGCACAAAACAATACCCAAACAGTTCTTTCCACCCTGTGGCTATGTTCAGCAAAATAAATCCAATCGGTTTAGAAACAAAAACAGTTTTAATCCAACAATAAAAAACTGGTTGGCGAGCTTCATCAAACAAAATTAATTATTGCACACACATATATAAAAATGGCGCCAAAACGCTAAAAACTTAAAAAAACAATCTCTGTTTAGTAATATTCCAATAATTTTGTAAAAAGCTTCAAAAAAAGTGTAGGTCTGCTACTACAGTACAATATATATAAATCCATGTACTCAATAGTAGCTAAGAATACATTTATTCATCATGTTATATGAAACTTTAATAATGTTATATTCATTAAAAATATATTATATTCATTAAAAATACAATATATAGGGAAATATTTCTTGTTTAAGAACCTCTCGGTTTTTTTACCGATAAAAAGCAGGACAGACCGTGTATAAAAGCAATATATACCAGCATCTTACTAACTGTGCAAGATAATGATGATGATGTGGGACCCAGTAATGCAGTCTGGTCTGCATCTACAAGCAGTCTTCATCCTTTAAGCTGAGATCCAGAATTACTAACCATTGATAGGAACTGGATCCAGAGTTCAGGTTAGTCACACATAGGTGGAGTCTACTGCAAGTAGACCTCAGTACTTCAGATGGAAATTATCATCTGCAGATATTTTGCTGTAGAGTCCCAATCTCAACGGCCTGAACATTGGATCCATTCGTTATACTCTTAACATGTGAATTTCCTGTATGCTTTTTTGCTATCAAATGTGTTGCAAAAAAATCAAGATAGATGGAACCATGTTCTTACTGGTGACTCGACTCTGGCCCAGAAAACTGTTTTCTCTGGTATTACAGATGTCTGATAAATGGACTCTTCTGCTTTTGCAGCACTGAATGCTGCTTTAACAGGGCAGGGGTACATTGGTGCACCTATACTATATTAAGACTTGGTGCCTGCATCCTGCCAGCCTGATACTTTCTAAAACAGTCTTTCAGAGGTAGTTACCAACATCCACCAGGAAACCATGAGTACAGGCAGTAGAAAATGTTATTTGGATGAGTGGAAGAACTCCTCTGTTTGGTGCACATCAGTAGGCATTGTCCCAAAGGAGTCTTTTAAACTAGTGTTCCTGTAGTATTTGACAGAGTTCATCTTAAGGAGAATTTCTTTATTTTTTCACAGTGGTGTATGTCTTCTTCACTGCGGCATGCATGCGGAGCCATCATTTTTTAAACTACTGCTGAGTTAACCAGTTGTTAAAAGGAGTATTTTATCTGGGATCCTCTGTATTTTGGTGAGCATAAACCCAATAAGGCCGTATCTCTCCAATTTCAAATAATTGAGAACTCAACCAAAAGAAGAAAAAAAATGAAAGTTAGGTTCATAGGTGTTTACTAAGCTAACAACCACAAGGGCCTTTTTAAGCCTAGCCATGCATCCCAAAAAGCCTTAAGATGGTGAGCTAATTATACACCTATGATTAGCATTTCTTTGCAGGATGACACTCCTCCCACTTCTGAAGGACTTTATGTTCCATGTGCCATTATTAAAATATATTAACTTGGATGGTCTCAGCCATGGGAAGTAAAAAAAAAAAAAACACAGGCAGAGTCATTTCTGGCTCACTCACCCAAATCACCCTGGCAGTGATCTGTGGTAAAGTCCTCTTGTAAAATTTCAAATCAACAAGTTAAAGCGAATTATAGTGAGTACTAGTTGATAAAGAAGCATTGACACTGACACCATCTAAATCTAGTGCATGTGTGACCTTGAATTTCCTTTCCTTGAAAACTGTTCTTGGTGATTCTGACATCAACCAGCATGTGCAAGGAGCAAGAAAAAGTTTTCTATGAAGACAGAAGAGACGTTAAGACTAACCCCTCTTTTAATGCTAAAAGTGGTATCTGAGTTCAAAGGCAAATGGGCTGTTCAGCTGCCTAACCTTTTTCCTAATCATCAGAAGAGTGGAAATTTTTTATAACTTCTTGGTGACCATAGGCAGCACAGGTATTACATTACCAGAACCAAAGATGTGTGAAGACAGTTGGTAGAGCTGTTTGTGTCTTGCTTTATGCCATTCAAAATGAACAGACCTCTTTCCAGGCAGACCCTTTTCCAAATGGTAGACAAACTGTATTGTTTTTTTGTTGCAGGTCCAACAAGCCATTTGGGGTCCTGTCATCAGGCACTACATCCATATTCCTCAGAAATGTGTCATCTTAGGCCATTTATGAGTCATCTAGTTGAACATCCATGCATACATTTTCTACTCATTACAAACTGGATATTTAATCCAAGTAAAGTGAGAGTTTTGTCTCTGCCATTCTATAAAGCATGAATTAACTTTCCCAGGGAATTTTCTTTACTACTACTTCTGTACTCTATAGTGAATGAGAAGTAATAATGCAGTTGTGATACCTCTGAAGATGATAGTACCGTTGTAAGAGAAAAGTCACCATAACAGTGTATATTTGATTAGGCATTCAGCACTTCAGTATAAGTTCCCACCCTGCTTAGCCATGAGCTCATTCCTCACTCTTATATGCTTCATGGACCAGATGCTGCAGATATTCTACTGTAAACTTTCTTGCTTTTCTTTCTAAGCATCAGGGAGCCATGTCATTACTGCCCTAACCTTGCGTATGAGGGAAATGGGATACATAGGGCAAAGGTCTTTTTGTTCTTTAGAGACAGAGGCCCAGGGATTAGACACTTGCCTGATCAGGGTATATTTCCAGATATATTTCCACCAAAAAGGACTGAGTGATGGCATGAGTTTCTCTCTTTCTCCTCTTAATAAACTTTGTGTTTATTTATTTATTTATTTATTTATTTGCATAGTACAGAAACATTTTCAACCACATCCCAGATCATAATGCTAAGACATAACTATATACATTGCAGTTTCCAGTTAAATATTAAGTGCTCAATACATAGAAAACATATTTAAGTGTGAGGAATGAGGCAGTCATTAACAGGTATGATTAAATGCAGTTGACTGTGAACAGAGGAAATGCTAACAATAGTAAATGTTGTTTTGGTCAGCTCTGAGAATTATATGCATATAATAAGCAAAACAATGAAAAAGGAAAGATTTGCACAGTATTGAGATTTATCTTACCCATGTGGGGTACGAAGGAACTACATTCATGGGGAACATCTACAAAATTTGTAGAAGTCAGACAACCACCTTCAGCAAATCTCATGAATAAGGATAACACTACAGTGGTGTTCTTCTACTGGAACATCTACTATTAAAGTGAATTACTCATGCAGTTGTTCTTTCCTCATGCTCACTTTCATTGGAGAGGCTGTCAGATTCTCTTACATCCTAAAGAAGTCAGTCTTAGAGTAGTTTGGCCCAGACTGGCCAAATCCTGGAAAATATTCATCTTGAATAGAGATGATAGATGATTCCTCACAGCCTTCTACCTGCATAACTTTCTGTCCTCCTTCCGTTAGGCAGTCTTTCACCACTAATTTTGTTGTTCTTGGCTAAAGAGTATACTGAGACTGTTTTACTATTCAGTAACCATGGAGTCCCCCAAGTCCCACCTGTGTATTACACTCATGGAGCATCTAGTTGTGATTAGTGTAGTATACTATTTCCAGGATCTTCATCTAAATTTTCATACTGATTTGTTCAGGCAACGCCAAAGTGATGCTCTATATCAGCATACTAGGTGAAACAGATATTTTCTTCCAACACCTTTATTACGGTATCACACTTATATTAATAAAAACGAAAAACATAGCATTGTTTTTTCATGTATGAACATCATATATTACATGTTTTCTTTCTTTATAACAACTATCACTCCAGTATTAAATAAATTGCTCAGTTTCTGCCTTCCTTTAAACCTCACTCCTCCTTCTCCTAAACATTATTCTACATGTACTGCTCCCACAAATTCCATTTATTTCTATGTAATTTGCTCATTCCACTTTCTAAAGATCCCTGTTCTAGTTCATTTATCTTTTTTTACATTATTAAGTGTTTCAAATATAGTTGGTTTAGATTTTGCTTTTCATTTTTTAGTAATTGTTTTTTGGCATAATTAAACTTAATAAGGCCTTACTATATCTAGGCAATTCACATCATGTGTCCTATCATTTCCTTAGTTACAGCCATTTGCTCCCCCAATATTTCTGACAGAATACTCTGCAGGAATTTTATTTAAATCGGCCAACTCATTACACTCCCAAAAATGTGTTCCCAGTTACTTCTTTCTTCCCCCATCACACCACCACCATTTGCTCTCTACCTGAGAAAAATTTTATGAAGCCTGCTTCTGGTATAAAAATACATATGCATACACTTCCAAGCCAAAATCCTAAATCTTCTGGACATTGTTATATACTTGGGAGCCATATGTACGTCCTCCCATTATTCTTTTGTAAATTGTTTTTCCAGTCTCTCTTCCCATTATTTTCTAACCTCCTCTGATTGATTCCTACATACAATACTTTATAGTCTCTACTAATTATTCCCATTTTAACAGCAGCTTCTGTTCTAGATTCAGTTAAAACTTCTACTGGAGCATGACTTTCACTTAGGTTGCCGCTATCCCTTTCTCTTTGCCGATACTCTGATATAAATCCCAGATAGGGAAGGCAGTCTCTGACTTGCAGTCCAAAGTTCTTCATGGCCTTCTCCTACTCTGTTACACTTCCCTCTTTAATTATTTCCACCCAGTGTCTTGGCTTCTTTGCCAGTTTTCTCTAGTAAATTCCAGTACCTTCTTTCCTATTTCTGTATCTTTACTTGCAGTCATCCCTGTTGTAAAAATCTCCTTTCTCCATCCATGTGTTTAATTAGTTCTTAGAATGCTTTCTGCAGCTTTATGAATGTAATATTATGTATAGTGGTATTTATTATCTTTGATAGAGGGCATATATAGAGTATATGTATTATATCTTATATTTTTTGGAAAATATGTGTTAGAAGTGATGAGTATTTGGTGGGTTTAAAACATTGTTATTTCATTATTTATTTGTATTATTTATTTTATTTTATTTAATCCCACTATTCTGTGAAACGTGCAGTCACCTGGAGTGATAGGATTTTTAGGTATGTTTTATACTCATTGTGTTTTCTGCTTGCAGAGCTTACAGAGATACTAGGCTAGTATACTTCCATTGCATTGCACTGATTATTTAATTGTATAATTGCTAAACTGATAGATTGATTAATTGATCATTCTTGAGTATGAGCTTTTGTATAAAAGTGGTTTTAAAAATTCTAGATGTTAAGATCTGAAGAAGCTTACTGGTTGGTACGCGAAAGCGCTCATCTGTTTTTTATTTTTATTTCGCATTTGTTTTAATAAATTAGTTGGACTTTTATACAGCAGTATTTTTTCATGGTGGTTTCACTCGTGTATGATTTTCAGATTTATTAATTATTTCCAAGATGCTGCTGCTTCCCCTACTTTTAAAATAACATTAAACAAAATCTTCCAGAGTTTTACCACTTTCTTCCCTCCTAACTTCCAAATTCCATAGGAATATCATCTGTTCCAGGAGACTTCCCTGCAGACTGATTATACATTACTGCTTTTATCTCCTCTTCACCTATCTTAACTATTAGTTGTTGAGGCTCATCCTCCTCAAATTTTGGTATAATTAAATCTTCAGTAGATATTTCCATCTGTGCTCTATTTTTGGTTCCTGCACCCCACTGCTTTATACAGATTTTTATAAAATATCTGAAATGTCTGTAATACCTGTGTAGCCTCTCTAGTTATTTTTCCTTGTTATAGATTCTGTAGGTTGGCAACAACTTTTTCTGCTTTCTGATTAGATCAGTCATTCTGCTAAAAGTCTGTGTGCTCTACAGTTATCAAAGAATAGTTGCTTCACCGCAATCTTTCTAAACTTATATGCATATTATCAAAAACTCCCTTATTTTCTCTTTAGCACTGTGCAGTTTCTTCTCTTGTTCTGTGAGATTCTCCATATTTTACAATACTTTGTCAGCCCCTCTAAATAATTCCTGTTACTTTTTTTTTTTTTAAACAAGGAACATCTTTATTGAAGAAACATCTTTATTGAATTATCACTTATGACACAGACAATCATACATTTATATAAAAGAAAACAAACCATATTGACATGTTCCGGTTGCAAACATTATACATTACTTATAATCTATGTAGTCATTGTCAGTCAAACATTACATAGCTCATTCAAATCCTGCCTTCCCTTAAACCTCATTCCTCCTCCCAAACATTATTCTACATGAATTGTTCCCACAATTCCCATTTTTTTCTATATAATTTTTTCCTACACTTTTCTAAAGATCCCATTTCTAGTTCTTTTATCTCTGTTACTATGTTCACTACTTCTAGTACAGTTGGTTTATACTTTGATTTCCATTTTATTAATAATTGCTTTTTTGACAGCTAACAGGATTAAACACATCAAGCCTTTACTTTGTCTAGGCAGTTACGATTCTGTATCGTGGCTCAAAAAAAAAAACAGTTTCTTTAGTTATACCGATTTGCTTACCCAGTAATTCTGACAGAGTAGTCTACAGGGAATTTTTAAAGTCTGCAAACCCATTACATTCCAACAATGTGTTCCCAGTTACCTGCTTCTTCCCCATGACACCTCCTCATTGGCAATCTACCTGAGGAAAAATTATTTGGAGTCTGCTTGGGGTATAAGAATACCTATGCAAACACTTCCAAGCAAAGATACTACATTTTCTAGACTTTGTTGCATATTTAGGAGCTATACATATATCCTCCCATTGTTTCTTTGTGAATTGCTTATCTAAACTTTCTTCCTAATCCTTTCTAACCTCCTCTGATTGATTCCTATAGTTATCATGTAGTATTTTATATGATCTGCAGCTTTTGTTCTATATTCTATTAAAAAGTCTACCAGTGCTGGTCTTTCACTTAGGCTCCATCTGTTCCTTTCTTTTTGCCTGTACTCCAATGTCAATCACTGATAGGGAAGGTAATCTCTAGCCTGTGGTCCAAATGAATTCTTGGCCTCTTCCCATTCTGTTACATTTCCCTCTCTAATTATTTGTTCCTGATACCTTGGTTATTTTGCCAGTTTTCTCCAGTAAATTGCAGCCCCCTCTTGCCTATTCTCTGTACCCCTAATTGCAGTCATCCATATTGGCAGAATCTCCTTTCTCCATTTCCATGTTGGTTTAGTTCTTAGACTACCTTTTTGTTACTTTATGAATATAATATTCTGTATGGTTATTATTGTTCTCCTTAAGGATCCCCATACAAAATCTCAGTCTCTCCTTATTTCTTCAGTTTTCTCCCTGTTTCATCATCATCCCTTTCCACCTTAATTATAGCTTTCTGCTTGTGCTATGTGTATGAGCCTTAACTGTGTAACTCTGAAATACCCTGCAAGTCAGGTAATCTCAAATTACCTTGTTCTATTGGAAGAATCATCTTATCCCACTTGACTCTTGCCTGCTGTTCTCTTCCCCTTCCAGATAAAATCCTTCAACTCTTTAACAAGTGCTGGCCACAACTTCTTCTCTGGTTGATAAAAATATGCCTGACCTGTGTATAAAACTAAAGGGACTAAAAACATTTTTACTGCTTGTATCTTGCTATTCATATCCATAAAATCGAGGTTCCAGTTTCTCAGTTTTTGTATTAACTTTTGTTTAGTCTCTTCCCGCATATCCTTTGCTGCCCTAACAGAATCCTTTTTAATCCAGACTTTAAAATTCTTCATTTTATCATGTCTCTGTAAATATGGGTATTGCCAAACCAAGTTGCTTGTGGCTGAATAGTTTATAGCTATTGCCTTTGCTTTGTCTTCATTAATTTTGTATCAGAAAATGTTTGAAACTGTCTCAGAGTGTTCCACAACACGGAAATGTCAGTTTATGGTTTTATTAAGTATAAAGTAATATCTGTAAATAAAGCCAACTTTTCTTGATTATCATACCAGTTATGTCCTTGAATTTCTGTGCCCCTTCATTCCTTTGCCACTGGTTCTAAATATAACAGAAGGGAAAGAGGACAGCCCTGTCTGGTTCATCTGCTCAAACAGAATTTATAAGGGAGGAACCTCCCCACTTTAATTTTCACCTCCCAACCCTCATATATCCTCTTAATCAACCTTATAATTGTATCAAGGAATTGAAATGCTTCCATTGCCCTATTCATAAAATCCCAGCTTACTCTGTTGAATGTTTTGCCTGCATCAAGGCCTGCTAACAACTGTGGTATTTTCTTATATTCTGCTTCCCTCTGGATAATCATTGTTCTATTACTGTTGTCAAATGTATGACTCCATTCCACAAAATCACATTGATCCATATCCATTAATTTTGTCATCACCTTTGCCATTCTTTTAGCCATTATAGACATGAACACTTTATAATCATGGTTTAAAATAGAAAGGGGCCTACATAAAGCTGGATTTGATAGGTCTTTACCATCTTTAGGTATCAGCGCCACCACTGCTATCTTTCTTGATGTTGGTTCTTCTCCTCCTTTTAAAATACTGTTAAACAAAACATTCATGATTGTTATCACTTTCTTTCCTCATATCTTCCAAACTTCTACAGGAATACTATCTATTCCTGGAGACTTTCCTGTAGGTTAGTTATACATCACCATTTCTATCTCATCTCCTACTATCCTAGCTGTTAATAATTGAGCCTCATCTACCTCTAACCTTGGCATATTTAATTCTTCCATAGACATTTCCATTTGTACTTTTTCCTGATTTGCACATTTTCTATACTTTATACATATTTTCATAAAATTTTGAAATATTTCTAATACCTCTACAGGAGCTCTGGTTATTTTCCTTTTTACAGACTCCATAAGCTTGGCAATGACCTTTTCTACTCTCTGTTGCTTGAATGGTTGTGATTGAGATAGTCCTTTGTCATCTCTTTAGAACACTGCATTTGCTTCTCTTCTTGTTCTGTGAGATTCCTCCTGTTCTACAGTACTTTAACCATTGTCATTCCCTCTAAATAATTTTTGTTACCTCTTAACCATATTTCTTTTTCTTTTAATTCCACCCTGTTTTTAAACTCCACTATTCCTATTACTTCTTAACCACATCTTTTTCATTTCTTTCCTGTTTTTAGACTCAGTTTTCATTTTATCCCACTGACTAGCCATCCCTTCTGAAGAAATGTTTATCTTTCCTAATAACTCTCTGAATAATTTTCCACTTTACGTTCCTTAAATTTCTCTCTTTTAACTGATAGCAGTAAAAGAGTCACAGTCTCATTTTACTTCATTACCCTACATTTTTATCGGTCCATAATCTGAAATAGGCATTGGATTGTATGTGTTGAAGCTTTCATTTAAATATGCATGTTCCCGTGGAATATTTTTTCAATCCATCCTATCCCAGTTATTATATTTTGGGGAACAAGATGTAAATTCTGAGTTCCTACTACTGAATTAATGTCTTCCATAGTAAATAGTTTCATAAAGTTCTTCAGACTTCTACCCTCTTTTGTTTTATTTTCCATTCTATGTCCCCTGATACATCCTGTCTATTGGAAATCAAGTTCCAGTCCCCACCTGTAAAAATTATTCCCTTATGGAAGCTGATTATTTCCCCAAAAGTTTTGTCAGCTCCATAATAGCAGTTTTTGGTGGAATAAATACATGCCAGCATAATCTTCCTTCCTTGTCAGTAGCCTCTTAATACCGCAGATCTACCATAATTGTTTTTTTTTTCCCTCTTCTGTCACTACTGGAGCCCTTTTAAAGTTCACAGGGAGACGTTGTCAGTGATACTGTGCTGAATATCCATCCTGAAATCCTTTCTTTGTCAAATTCACATGTTCATTTCTTTCTAAACATGTCTCCTGCACCATTGCAATTTGCACTCTACATTTCTTAATATTATTTCAGTACACTTTCCTTTCTGTAAGGCCATTTGCTTTCCGAGGTAATATGGATAGCAGAGCCATTATGATAAAAAACTATTGTTCCCACACATTATACAAGCCAATTTCTTTGAATGTGTATTTCCAACTTTTGTGTTACATACATATGCTAATCTTTTATACAATTGTTTCTTATCTGCGTTTGAACTTGTCACATTTTTTTCAAGAATTTTGCTGTAATGAAAACCCTTCAGAACACCCCCATCCCTTTTTAACTTAGAACACATACACAAAGCGATATGCATTTTCAGCAAATGAAGTTTAACCCTCCAGATAAAAACAATTGCCCCAGTCAACAGCTGCACCAACATGCGTAAGCTATTCTAAAATTAAGGTTACTCATGCTAAAGCATGTGTTACACCCTTTATTTCCACTTACACAAATTGCTGCCTGTTCTTTTCTAATCTGTAACCCCCCCCCCCCATGTGAAAAACAGCTAGTATGCCTTCAGAAAATATTAAAGTTAAACCCTAAGAAAAAGTGCAGTTGCTACCTTTAAATAAAGCTAAACTATGCACTGTTCTATTAAATGCATTAAAGTATTAAGGCTGCAGAGGAGGGTACTTTCTCTTATTCACTTCCCATAATTTCATGCATTATTTTTCACTGAACTGCTTGCCATTGTACCTTTGAATTTTGCATTTCTCTTGGCAAAGAATGCTCAAAACTTTCAGTATTAATTGCTTGCATCTGCAGACAGCTAATCACCATGTAAAAGTAGTCAGCAATGAGAAAAAAAACTGCTAACAACTTTGCAGATATGTAAATGATTTTTTTTGTTAATTTCACTCATAACAAAATTCCTCTGGCTTAACTGCCTTCAGTGCAGACTTCTTGTCTCTCACTGAGAACATTTGCTAATGGAGTAAAAGGTAATATCTTTGCAATTGCAAGAAGCTTAGCACTTTCATAGCTTTCATAATTTTTTTCTCATTTTACAAACCTGTCTTGTAAAATTTGTCTACAAAAAAAAAAAAACTTGTTTTGAGTGTTAGCTAAGGACACCAATCCAGGCATCCACCCATGCAAAAACAAGGAAAATTGTTATCTCATCTCCACATGCAATTTAATCAGCACACTTCTACAGTCCACCCCAGCAGTCCAAGATGTCAGCATTATATTTAAACTTGCTTCTCTTCAGCTTTTTTTCTCGTTATACCATAAAGTTTGTTTTATTACAACTAAAAAACATACTTCTTTACTTTACTATCTTTCACACATACAGTGGCCACTGAAAATAATCCCCTTTCATTTAAATTACCCAACTGCATGCTATATGAATCTGCTTTTACAATATAGCATGCAGATTATACCATGAAATGTTTTATACAAATATTAATAAGAACAAATGTGGTTACTTATAGTTGTTTCTTTTTTCCCTTTAAAGTCTTTATAAACATGAATGACGTACTGTGGAGTGTATGCTTTACGGTCCACAGTAAGCTTAACAAAGTTAACAAAAAAGTCGAGTCTTTTCTGAACTACTTTTCTTGCAAAGTCATATTTTCACAGGTATGATTTATGGTTCATAGTCCTTCCTTTATTCACTAATTTCATTGTTGCTGGTCTTCTTCCTGATCATCTTCATTTCCCAGCACCAGACTCTGCTTAAAGTTCAGTTTACTGTTCATCCTAATAGACAACTCCTGTGATTTTTTTTTTCTGTCTCACAAGCATTTTCCTTTGGGACGCTGGAAAATGTTTCACTGGCAAAGTCTCCCTGTGAACTTTATTTTCAAAAGAATAAGAAGTAGAGTGCCTTTTGGCTTGCTGGCACACTTGTTCACTGGGTAAACCTTTTTATTTTCTCCTTAGCCTGTTCTTTACCAAAAATATGTTTGATCCTCCAGGAAAAAATACTCTGAAGTCAGCTGGATACAGCAACTTCAATCTCATACCTACTTCTCAACATTCCCTGGTTGCTGGAATAAATTTGCTTCTCTTCTGTGTGTTGTAAAGTAAATAATTATTTCAACAAAAACTCTACTAACTTCAGTTTTCAATACTTTGCCCTGTTGCCACAGTTTTTAATAAAACATCTCTTTCTGCTGTTATGATTGCATCTTTACTAATACAGGTCTTGGCCGTTTTCTCATGGCCAGGTTTGGAGCATATTCATGACTTGCCATTTTATTTAACAAATCCTGCTGTGGAATAGCAGTCCATTTACATATTTCTGCTTTCATAAAATCAAGACAGTCTATTCCTTCCAGTTTCTCTGGTACAGCAAAACAATCACGTTGTGCTCTCCTCTAATTCTACTATTTTTGAAACAGTTCTTCTTGAACAGTCTCATACTGAGCTAACCTTTTCTTCATTTCTTCCACTGATTTTTGCAGATTTATCAGTTTATCTGTTTAAGGCTTCTTCCATTTTTCCAGTCTTTTGTTATTTCAAGTTGATGTATCCCTTCAGTGTTTCATTTATTTCAATTCGGTATGTGCACATTTCACTCATTTTTCCTCTAGGTTACTGGAATCCATCTCTTGTACCAAATATGGAGCATGAACTGCTTTTTGCTAAACAGCTTCAGGATTCTTCCCAGTCTTTGTTTTCTCTTTACCTTTTCTGGTTTATTATCTTTCAGTCTGTCTAAATATATCTGATATCCAGGTAATATACTTACAAGTCAGTAACTGTGTTTTACTAAAACAGGCAGAACTGCTGGCCCTTATCAATCAGTTTCTTTTTTCTCACAGAGAGAACTTTAATTAACTTGTTGGTCAGTGTAAAGCCATCTTGGGAACCTTCTCCTCTTGGAAACCTTCTCCTTCAGTTCTTGATGAAATCTGAGAGAGGTTAAAGAAGCATGTGCTCACAAGGAAAGAGTAGTCTAACCAAACCACAGGTGGACAGCAATTTTATTCCCTTCTGATTGTCTGATGATTTGGAGTTGCAATAGGTTTCTGTGCCACAAAATGATGTTATGTGAACTTTTTATTCTGGAAAATCTTGACTATGCACTCTTAGAGAGCAATGCTGACAGAGCTGGAAGGTAGCACAAGACAAATAACCAACTGAAGTTTTCTGTAGCAAAGAGGTGAGCAGATTTTAAAGCTATGTTAAAACTAATGTTTTACAAAATACATTATGTTAGTCTGAATAACAGTGTCACTGATCTGCTAAATAGAAACTGCCTTTATACGCCCAGCCTAGGCAGCAGCCATGCAAGTAGTGGACCTTTACCAGTAAGGACCCCCAAGTGTGGAAATAATAAAAAGAAACTTAGCCAAACCACCAGTGTAAAGTGGTTCATTTGCTGTGAGTCTTCCTTTCTCTTCTCAAAACAAAAGAAATCAAATGTATTTTGATATGAGGGTCACAAAGGTTCCACCGACATAAAATGTTTCAGTGCCATCTTAACATGTTGACTATACAAAATAATCTGTCTTCGACCACTGTGGATAGAAAGCAATCAGCTAATTGAACCAAGAGAGTCACTTAAACATGAAAACTATCTTAGTAAGAATCTGGGAGCAGTATGCAAAAAAAACTTAACCCTATGGAATATCAAGCAATGTCCTTCACATTAGAAAGTCATGAGCTTAGGAAGCCTAATCACTGAAGTTATAGCAACAAGAAAAAGGGATCTTCCAGTATAAACACTGTGAATCACAGGAAGACAAGGGGTTCAGAGGAAGCAGGTGAGTAATATGAGGGTGATGTTAAGCATGTACAACACAGAATATTTAATATGGGTGTGGGTGAAATGTGTAATTTCCTAACAAAAGTTTTGACAAATTGTCGACCAAATACAGAAGTCATTCAAAGATTAACTTTAAAAGGATAAGCAAAACCCATAATTAGTCAATGAGAAAAAGTAAACCAGAAATATAGATACTAGAAAAGCAAAAGGGTTAAATCTCCATCAGTGATCCAGTTGCAAACCACTCCCACTTGACAGCAGAAGTGGGACTAGTAGAGTCTTTCCTGACAGTCAAAGGAGTCTTCAAGACATCCTTTAAAACCTGAGACCTTAAAAGTGCTCTGCATGTTCAACAGTTAAACACACAACTGCATTATTTCATGGTCTGGGACAGTAATCAGGATTGTCAAATGACTTCCTATCTATCTTGGAAAATGACGGTGGGTGCCAGGGACACCTACATAGGAAAGAGAAACCAAAATGTGCCTCTGCCACAGTGGATTAGTAGGTACCATTTTTCATTGATGTCCACTGAGCGTTTAGGACATTTTGGATGAGAACTGGAAGAAAGACATAGACAAGCATCACCTTCTGTGAAAATGGCACAGAGTCTGAGCAAAATACCCCAGGACTTCACCTAACAGACTAGAAGTGATGTCTCCAGTGCAGAACAAGCCAAGTTTTGGTCAGACTCAGAGGCTGAAAAACTGCTTCACAATTAGGTAAAAACTCCACTCATAAGAGGTCTTTGCCATCTTCCTCAAAAAAAAAATCAGAGTGAGGACAGCACCTGATATTTACTAAACTAAAATCAATATGGGTCTGTGATCTGTCAAATGTCAGCTTGTTGTGCCTTTTTAGCACATGTTTCCTGTCAGTCATCAGCCCTGCCTCATCTTAATATCAATGTGATCTCTCACTGATGAGAGGAGAGTTAATTTGAATGTTCATCATTCAGGTAGCCATCAAGAATGATTTGCACTTTTTCTTATTTTGCTCTAGAAACCCACACATGCTCAGTTCTGTTAAGGAGTTTGAGTCATGCAGTTGATAGATGGCACAGAGCAGTCCCTCACTTCCACAAAGGCTGTATGCCAGTAAGCAACCCTGCCACAACTGTAAACCATAATAGCAGGTAGTTTCCTTTGTCTCCACCAGGGAAATTATACCATGCTCATGTTTTCTTTGAAAGTACAGGATTTGCTTCTCACTTGAGAGGAGGCAAGTGGACCATGCCCTGCACCTTCCCACTCCTGCCTGGATCCTCTAGTGCCAAGATCACTAATCAAACCCCAGTCACATAAGTCACAGTCAGGGCTCTATCTGTCTGCATCAAAGAGCTGGGCAAGAGAGATAAAGATTTGTCCTCTCTTGAGCAACCAAAGAAGGAAGTTGGAAGAACCTGAAAGAAAATCAAACAGAAAAGGTGAAGAGAAGATGTTGGCTGGGAAAAATCCTGCAACACTTCAGCAAAAAAGCAGTACAAGCTTCAGCTTTGGTTCAAGAGATGACCTCCAGTATTGTAGTGGAAGAAGTAAAGCAAATGTACTCAGAGGTGATTAAAATAAATGAAACAATGAAGGAATATATCAACTCAAATAAGAAAAGGCTGGGTTTTAAAAAAATGTAGTGAACAGTTTTCTTTAAGCAAATAAATATTAAGTGTCAGTTGACAACTTGGCAGCTGAGGGCAACTGTACGTTCCATTCTGTTCTTATGTTTCCATGGAAAAGGTGAAGGCTATAAATTGAGTGGTCTGGACATTGTTTATTTTTTATAACAAGAAACATCTTTGTTAAATTGTCACGTATAACATAGACAGCCATATTGTCACGTATAACATAGACAGTCATACATTTATATAAATTAAAACAAACCTCACTCCTCCCCTGTATGTATTGTTGCCAAAATTCCCATTTTTTCTGTGTAATTTGCTTCTACCCTTTTCTAAAGATCCTAATTCCAATTGTTTTTTCTTTGTTACTATATTCACTACTTCTGGTACAGTTGGTTTAAACTTTGATTTCCATTTTCTACTAATTGCTTTTTTGATAGCCATCATAATTAGACGCAGCAAGGTCTTACTATGTATAGGCAATTCCGATTCTGTATCATGGCTTTGAAAAATAATTTCCATAGTACACCAGTTTGATCACTCATATCTTTGATAGAGTATTCTGCAGGGAATCTTTAAAGTCTGCCAACTCTTTACACTCCCAGATAATATGTTCCCAATTACCTGTTTCTTCCCCATCACACCTCCAGCATTTGCTCTCTACATGAGGAAACATTTGTTCGAGTCTACTTGGGATAAACAAATACCTACTTAAGCATTTTTCAAGCAAAACTACTACATTTTTAGATTGTGTTGCATATTTGGAAGAAATACATGTATTCCCCCACTGTTTCTTTGTGGATTTCTCATCTACTCTCTTTTCCCAATCCTTTCTTACCTCCTCTGATTGATTCTTATAGTTATCATGCAATATTTTCTAATTATACTTTTTTAACAGTGTGACGTCCACACTATGGGCCTTGAATCAATGAGCCTGAATCTTCACCACTGACTCTGGAGAGAGACATTTATTTGGAACAAAAATGAATACACCCTGTATTTCCAGATGCAGCTTTCTGCATCAAGCACAATTTCCCTCAAGAGCATTAAAGGAACACACACAGTCTGGGAGATGAGTACTCAGCTTAGTGTCCAAGCCAAGTCCTCCATCAACATCTCTGTGAAATCAGTGCTTTGTTTCCCTCCTCCTAGCAGCTGACACACACACACACACTCACACACTCACACACACACACACACACACACACACACACACACACACACACACACACACACACACACACACCTGGGAAAGGCTGGCACAGATTTACTAGCTATGCCCCCTTCTGCCCAGACTATAAGGTAGGTGTACTTCATGTTTCACTGTTGCAGTCATCACATTTGGTTTATCTGCTTGCAGGTAGCCCTCAGTCGGCCTGATTATCAAAGTCTTGGGTCCTGCATCGATTGCTGTCTCATCTTCCATGATGTCAGGTAGCCAGGGGTATAAAGCATGCAGCCGATGCCATTACATCAGTCTTTCTTGCCGTGCGGTGCCTGAAGCAGTTTGCAAGTGCCGGTCGGCCGACTCCTGAAATTTTCGTTTTCTAGTTTCAGATCCGAAGTCTTCAACTAAGCTAAGTACCCCATTGGGGAACCTTTTTCTTGCTCTTAACTGATGTCAGTAAAAGTTAACAATTGTATTTCTTATGGAAAGCAAATACCTCATAAAGATTTTCATTCATACTGCATTCCTTGCCTTGGCCCAGATCACGACATACCTCGCTGTCGGTTTTGTGCCTTATTCAAACCTTGTACTATTCGTTGTCAGTTCATTTTCACTTCTAAATATTTTGGTACTCTGTTCAGTTATCCAGAAATGGCTTTGGTAAGCCACCCGACTACTGACTTTCTGAAAAAATGCAGAGATAAAGACAGAGACAGGCCGCCTAGGTCCAAAGCTGCCAACAATGCTTCTCCTAAGCTAGTCGCCAGTTTGCCGGTACTCAGTGAGGTGCTTTCACAAGCCCCTGATAAATGCTACCTTAGATTCGCAGACCTCTACTGAGACCCATTCAGACTCCGGTATGCTGCAAGATGCTTCTTCGACTGTGGAACCTGCGGATGTCTCTACCTTGGATGGTTCCAGAGCCACTGTGCAGGCACAGGCTTCTGAGGGTGTTTTCAGGCCTACTGACTTGCATATTAAACTGATGTCATCTTCTTCTTCTTCAAGGCCTAAAACTCGATCCATGCCCAGACCACATGGTCAGGCCCATATGCCTAAAAAACAAATGATAAGAATGGCTGAAGACCTCATTACTCTAATCAGGGGAAGCCACCATTCTCCCTCTAAGAGACCTAGGACTGATTTTCCTTCTGATTCTTCTGACCCGTATTCTGAAATTTCTGTTTTTTCTGATGATCAGGATTTGCCCTTATCTACCTATGAGGATTCTGATGCAGAGGACTCCATTCCCTCTGCTTCCCCTCCAGAGGATTTCTCTTTTGGTGAAACCTTGCATACTCTTAGGGAGCATTTCCATTGGGAAAGCCAGGATTACTCTGACTCCAAAAAGAGGCTTAGGGAATTCTTACTCCTGCCTCAACACAGGCCTTTAGCTATCCCTCCTGTACTGGACATTGTAGATGATGCCTTCTCGGGATCTAGCCTGGTCCCTGACAATTTACCTACTGCTCCCAGAAAACCTGATAGGTATTGCAGGGTACCTGACTTTCACAAGTTCCTGTTTAAAAATCCTACTGCGGATCCTGAGAACTTTTCACAGGGAACCAAGGGCATTAAGGCCACTCCTGCCAAAAATCCTACCCCCTCTGATAGAGATTCCAGGGCGCTGGATAGATGGGGTAAGAAACTATACACTTTGCAACATTGGCCATTAGGGCCTTAAACTGCCAGTTTCATATGTTGAAGTATCAGCAGCATATTATTGGATTGCTTAAACAGAAAATGATGTTGATTCTTGACTATGCTGAAATTAAAGAATTACAGGATTTGATGCATTTTGCTGAACAAGTGGGAAAACATACTTTGCAATGTGGTTTTGATTCATTAGAGGCATCTTGCAGGGCTGCTGTCACTGGGTCTGTACTTAGAAGGCATGCTTGGCTTAAGGAGCAATCTTTGCCAGATCATGTTAAAGCTAAATTACTGGATGCCCCCTTAAACCAAGATTGCCTGTTTGGCATCAAAGCAGAAGAAGTACTTAAAAAGATGGAAAGTTAAATCTATGCAAACTGTTAAAGATTTCCTGCAAGTACAGCCTCCCAGATTTAGTAGGCATTGGCCCTCTAAGAATTGGTCCTTTCCTGCCTCTTCCAGGCTTTCTCAGTCCAAACCCAGAGCCAGCAGAACACCCAGACTTCAGTCCCAGGGTCTTCACAGGACTACGCAGTGGGGGGGGGGGGCTCCCACTTCCAAAGCAGGGAGTAGTAAGATTCCCCCCTATGGGAAACTGTCTGAATGACTTAACTTTAAACCTTCCAAGCCCTGCTCAATTGACTGTTCCTTTAGGGGGAAAGATCACCCTGCATGCAAAAAATTGGGAACTCATTACCCAGGACAAATGGGTTCTAAATATAGTTTCCCAAGGATACAGATTCCACTTCCAAAGCTGTAATTGGGAACTCATTACCCAGGACAAATGGGTTCTAAATATAGTTTTCCAAGGATACAGATTCCACTTCCAAAGCTGCGGTGGTGGTGCTGCGGTAGCGTTGTCGCCTCACATTAAGACGTTGTCCTGTTCGATTCTCAGCTTAAGCGTCTTCTGTGTGGAGACATGCGTGAATGGGCGTACCTTCGTTGAAGGTTGTGCATCAGGCCTGGCAAGCCAGTATGTAAAAATCTACTGCCAATCATTAGCGGACCGGAGTTCCACTGTGGCAACCCCTAACCGGGAAAAGCCGAAAGATACAACAACAACAGATTCCACTTCCACTCCTTACCAACCCCAAACGGTTGGCCAGACCTACCCCCAAACCAGTGGGCAGAGGCTCAAAAGCAAGTTCTCTTTCTCTCTCTTAAGCATCAGGGCTATTCAGCCTGTCCCAGAAGAAGTATAGGAGCAAGGTTTTTACTCAAGACTTTTCCTGGTACCCAGGAAAGACCATTCTTGGTGTCCTATCCTGGACCTGTCTATCCTAAACACATTTTTAGTAATCCCAAAATTGAAGATGCTAACTCTTTATCAGCTGCTTCCCATGCTAGGCATCAATGTCTGGTTGGCAACACTGGATTTAAAGGAAGCCTACCTGTACATCCCAATAAGGGAATCTTGCAGAAGATACCTATGCTTCAGAGCATGCTACATGCTACAGTTCTCTGCACTGCCCTTTGGCTTATCTACTGCGCCCAGGATATTCACAAAGTGCCTAGCTCCAGTCATTGCATTTTGCAGGCAAAGAAATATTCAAATATACCCATACCTGGACGATTGTCTAATTCAGGCAGAAAGCCAGGACATACTATTAAATCATCTGGCATTTTTAAAGAAATTGCTAACTTCTCTGGGGTACACCATAAACAAAAAAAAATCAAATCTTGTACCCTGACAACAAATTCTATTTGTGGGAGCAAGCTTGAATACAACTTCCCAGATGGCCTACCTCATGCCAGAGAAACAAGTTAATTTGACAGCCTACTTCAATCTACTGGCCACAAAGACCCATCTATCTGCAAGGAAAATACTGCAAGCACTGGGGTTCATGGCCTCTTGCATTCTACTAATTCCATATGCAAGACTACATATGAGGAAACTACAATGGTATCTAAAAAGCCTATGGTGTCAGTTCTCAGGATCTAGAATCAATGATTCCTATCATACCTTGTCTAAAGATAGAGTTCCTTTAGTGGGCAGAGGCCTGCCACCAAAACAAGGGACTGCCATTCACTCTACCCCCTGCCGCCCAAACCCTAACAACAGACGCATCATACTATGCATGGGGGCTCACTTGGCAGGGCAGTGCATTCAGGGCAACTGGAACCCAAGTCAGATGTACCTGCATATCAATCAAAAAGAAATGTTAGCTGTACAGAATGCTTTGACAGCCTTCAAGGACCACATTCTTCCAGGACAATTATTGGTAAAGACGGACAACACCACTGTTATGTGGTACATAAACAAGCAGGGGGGAACCCACTCATACCCTCTCTGCAGACTAGCCATGGCTCTGTGGAACACAGCCTTGAGTTACCAAGTGCACCTACAGGCTCAATTCCTGCCAGGAAAGCTAAATACACTGGCAGATGACCTAAGCAGAAATCTCATGGACTCACATGAGTGGAAACTGGAATCAAGGATATTCAACATGTTGAGAAACAAATGGGGGAGCCCAGGGATAAACCTGTTTGCCTCCCTTCAGAACTACCAATTGGACAAATTCTGCACAAGGACTCCTCACAAACAAGCTTGGAAAGTGGATGCCCTGTCCTTCACCTGGAAAAACCTATCAGTTTATGCATTTCCTCCTCTGCTTCTTCTCTCCAAAGTGCTACTAAAGATCAAACAGGACAAACCAAGGACAATACGGATTGCACCGGACTAGCCACACCAACACTGGTACCCCCTCTTGCGCAATGTGTTGCTTGCTGGCACCATGGCACCTGCCTCAGATCCTGCCCTGCTGACCCAGCAGGAGGGCCAGATTCTGCACCCACAGCTTCAAACCCTGAACCTTGCAGCCTGGCTAATTACCTGACCTCTCCATTACCATCCCTCAGTAAGCAAGTGATCAACGTCATTCTGGGGGCAAGGAGGCCTAGTACTAGAAAATCCTATGTTGAAAAATGGAAAAGATTCTGTTCCTGGAGCCAAACCCAGGGGATGGGCACAGCAGTACCCAATTTACCCCATATTCTACAGTACTTAACTGAGATGCTTCACAAGGGCCTTTCCTTTTCTTCCATCAAAATTCATGCCTCAGCCATTTCAGCACATTACAACACCGAGCCACCCCTCTTCTCTCATCCACTGCTGAAGCAACTCCTCAGAGGGGCCAAAAACGTAAGACCACCAGGAGAGGCCTTACTCCAGCCTGGGACCTTAATTTTGTATTGGAAAAGCTCACTCTTCCTCCTTTTGAGCCAGCTGCAAACATAGAGTTGAAATTCCTTTCTTGGAAAACAGCCTTCGTTCTAGCCATCACTTCAGCAAGAAGGGTGTCTGAATTACAGGCCCTCATGGTAGTGGAGACTTTCATCATCTTTCATGCGGATAGGATTTCCCTCAGGACCAATCCCTCATTTATGCCTAAGGTGGTACCCAGTGTGGCCCTTAATCAGTTAATTAATTTGCCAACCTTCTTTTCTAATCAACAGAATAAAGGGGAATGAATACTGCACTCCTTGGACATGCACAGACAACTTAGATTTTACTTGGACAGGTCTAAGGTCTAAGCCTCTCAGGAAATCTGAACAACTGCTGGTGGCATTTGCTGCAGGGGCAGAGGGGAAGGCCATTTCAAAGCAAACCATTTCTTAGTGGATAGGCCATTGCATTCATTTCTGGTATAAGCACCATGGAAAACCTACCCCACAGGGGATAAGACCACGTTCAACCAGGGCTGCATCTACCTCTACAGCCTTTCTCAGAGGTGTCCCTTCCAGGGACATCCTAGAAGCTGCTACCTGGAGTTCTCCTAGAAGCTGCTACCTGGAGTTCTGTACATACCTTCACCAAGCATTACCACTTGCCAATTTTTTTTAAATCCAGAGCTGGCTTTGCCACTGCACTCCTGCAGGGCCTTTTAGCTGGTCCTAATGCTATCTCATTGCCTCCTCCCATCCTTAGCTTTGGGAATCTACCCAAATGTGATGTATGCAACAGTGAAACACGAAGAACATAGCACATTTTTGTACACTTACAATAAATGTAGATGTTCGAGTGTATTCACTGTTGCAGTCCTGGTTACCCTCCTTCCAGCCCCCTGATGTCTATTGACTATACCTCTATTCTTGTTTACTATGCTTACAGCTGTTTGGTGTATTTGCTTTTTTGTTGGAGGTGTAACCTTGTATATAATTGCTTCCCATTATAGGGGCACCTGACATCTGGGGCAAGAAAAACTGATGTAATGGCATCAGCTGCATGCTTTATAACCCTGACTACCTGATGTCATGGAAGATGAGACAGCAACCGACGCAGGACCCAAGACTTCGATAATCAGGCTGACTGAGGGCTACCTGCAAGCAGATAACCCAAATGTGATGACTGCAACAGTGAATACACTTGAACATCTACATTTATGGTAAGTGTACACAACTGTACTTTACTGCCACCAACCACTCCAAAGCCAGCTACTCTAAGGCTCTTACATGGGTACACAATTATACTGAGTGAAATGAATATTAATGCAAATGATAGTGTTTGGCCAGTGCAGTAAGGCTTTCAAGAGTGGCCACAGAGTCACCAAATAGATATGATTACACTCAAAGGTTAAAGTATTCTCTAAAGGGCCAGCCACAATGATAAGTTTAAATATATTTAATAAAAAATAATAAAAGAACATGAAAATATGGATTAACTATTTACAATAAACATCAGAGTTTCAATCACAGGAAATATTAAAATAACACAGATACAGAAAAACAGCACCCGACTAATATTACTATATCTTCCTGACTGATATAAGGAATTACTATTCCCTGGTCACTTACTAGAGGCAAGGAAAGATGAAGTGGATGAGAGATCCTTCTGTCTCAGGTTCAAAAACAATCTTCTGGTATTAAAACATCATTTTTGTCCTAGATTACAGAATGACATGACATCTGGTCATCCGACTCTTGTTTCCCATGCTAGCCCCGTTGCTAGAAACTGCCAAGATTTAGCATGTGTATGTCAGTAATGCACACACACGAGTTTTGCTCAGATCTGTTGCAGCTTCTGGAAGTCATAAAACAATTTCAAACTTCTACCCTAGCAAGTTCTAGTAATTAGTTCACTGCAAAGACAAAATAGAAAGCTTCCTAGTACAGCATTTTTGTCTGTGGTGCATTCAGAACTGTAATAATACCACCTTTATGGCCATTTCAGAACATTTTTCAGAGTTAGCTTCAACTAGACTGTTTTTAACCTCTTCTCTTCCATTATCATTTGTTGCAGTATATTCATTTCAACAGTTAGAATGCATGCATTTAATCAGTTACTACATGCATTTATTTTTTTTACTGTCCAGCATGACCCACTCTTAATACATTTTCAACACAAGCAATTTACAAATACATTTTCAACACAAGCATCTGTGCAAATCAGTTTGATATTCAAATAACATGTAATTCTTTAATAAATTCTGACTGGCTGTGCTGACGTATGTTACACATCCACTGCCGTATTTCTCCTGGCATAGCTGGCATTTCCTCACATCATCACATCTCTCCCCCCTTTGAAGACTCAAGCTAGTTTCTCAAGTGACTCTGGAGTTACATTGCCTGAAAGGAATGAGCCTCTCTAGGAATACATTAACCCTTACCCAGTCTTGAGAGCCCATCTGCATTAGATTTGTTAATCACACTTCAGTGCTGCACTGTCATATCATATGACATGCAAACCCAGGCTGCACCTTAGTGACTTGGGATTTTGCTGGCTGGCTCAATGTAGCCATGTTAGGGGATTGTGTTCTGTAACTACAGTAAATTTCCTTCCATACAGATAGGGTTGATGTTTCTGCAGTGCCCATAGTATGGCTAGACATTCTTTTTCTACTGCTGCATAGCATTTCTTCCCTAGTTTATGGCAGAGATATACCACTGGGTGCTCTCCTCCCTCTGAAGAAACCTGGCTGAGTACAACCCCCATCCCACGATTCAAAGCATCCACCTGCACAACAAATTATTTGCTGTAATCTGGACTGTGTAACACAGGTGGTCCTCCCAAACCCTTTTAAGCTTTTTGAAGGCCTGCTTGCAGGCTGAGATCCACACTACTTTGTCTGGCCTGTTTTTCCTTGTCAAGTCTGTGTGGGGACCAGCTATTCTACTTTAATTGGGAATGAAATTTCTATTGTACCCCACTATCCCCAAGAATGCCCTTACCTGCTTTTTGGTAACAGGGATAGGCTACACCTGAATAGCTTCCACTTTGGCAGGTTCTGGCGTAATCTTACTACTCCCCACTCTATGTCCCAGGTAGGAGACCTCTGCCATACCCACATGACACTAAATGAGCTTAATGGTCAGCCCTGCCCTTTGCAATCTGTCCAGGACCTCCCTGACATACTGAAGGTGCTCATGCCAGGAATGGCTGTAAATGGCAATATCATCCAGGTAAGCACGGGCATAATCTCCAGCTGCTGCTAGGATACAGTCTACCAGCCTCTGGAAGGTCTTTGGGATATTTTACATCCCAAAGGGCATCTTTATGAACTTGTATAATCCAAACGTAGTCATAAAGGCTAACCTCTCTCTGGCTGTGGGAGTCAAGGGCACCTGCCAGTAGCTCTTGGTCAAATCAGTAGTAGTCGGATACTTGGCCCCACCCAGCTGTTGTAAGACTTCATCTGTCTTAGGCATGGCGTAAGCATCTGACTTTCTGTGACTATTTAGTTTTCTGTAGTATACACAGAACCTGGTGTTGCCTTCTTTCTTTGGTAACAGCACCACTGGGGAGACCAAGGAACTACTGGACTCCTGGATTACCCCAAGTTCCTTCCTTAGAGTCTGTCTGACTTGCTCAGGCAGCCTGTAAGGGACCTGCTTGATATGCCTTTGGGGTCCTCTATCCACATGGTGCTGTACCACATGGGTGCACCCAGGTTTTACAGTGAACATGCCCCCAAAGTCGTGCAACACTGCTTGGATTTCTCAAACCTGTATAGGGGATAGCCACTGGGACATTGCTTCCCCTTCCACTGAGGTGTCAGTCTGAGCCTCACTGAGATCAGTCATCAGATCCCCCTCATACTCCTCATGCCATCCACTGCAAATACTCAGCACAAGGGCCTCCCTGTTATGGTAAGGCTTCATCATGTTAATGTGGTACAGTATGTGCCCCTGCCTCCTGCCTAGCAGTTTTATCATGTAGTTAACATCACTCAACTTCCTTACCATTTTGAATGGTCCCACCCAAGTTGTCTGCAGCTTATTGTGTCCGACAGGAATGAGAACCATAACCTGCTGTCTCACAATATGCTCTCAGGCTCGAACATTCCTGGCATACCAGACCTTTTTCTGCTGTTGGGCTCCTGCCAGCTTCTCCTGGGCCAAGCCCATGAGCTCTGTAAGCCTTGTCCTGAAGTTTAGGACATATCCTGCAACAGACTCCTTGTGAGATTCACTCTCTCACCCTCCCACTCATCATGAATCAAATCTAAAGGCCTCCTCATCCTATTCCCATGCATCAATGCAAAAGGTGAAAAACCTGTAGTTTCTTGAGGTACCTCTCCGTATGCAAACAGCAGATGGACCATTCTTGTCTTAAACTTGTCTGCAGATGCCTGTAGCATGGCCTTTAATGTAGAGTTTAACCTCTCCACAAGACCATTAGTCTGCCGATGGAAGGGGGTGGTCTTTAGGTGTTTCACCCCACAGTGCTTCCACAAACAGGTCAGCAGGTCTGACATGAAATTGGGACCTCTGTCAGTCAATATTTCTCTCGGGAAACCTACCCTACTGAAATTCTCTAACAAAGCATTTGCCACCTTCTCTGTCTCACTGGAGAGCAGAGCCACCGCCATAACTCCCAACCATCCCAAATTACTCTGTTTTTACCGAGTTTTGGGGTCCCAATAATGGGATGCGATTCCCGAGTGGCACCCCTTCAGTTCCGATTTTTTTCATCTACTTTTTACACTTTTTAATTTCCGCGCTTTTGGAACTGACGTCATCATGTGCAGGATAGTGTCAGCTCCATCAGCCTGTCAGAATTAAGCTCAAGGGACGTGCAGACATGCACAATAACACGTCTGTTTGAATACTGGGACTGCCGTTGGGTCCAGAGTTCATTATGGATTTAAGATTACTATTGAGACTGCCGTTGGGTCCGTGCAGAATGCAGATTATGAAGTTGAGTTATTAAGCCATTTCAGTTTCACCCAGAACTGCAGAGTGAGCCAGCCCAGGATGATATCTGGAGCTGCTTTAAGGTACGTGTGTGTGTGTGTGTGTGTGTGTGTGTGTGTGTGTGTGTGTGTGTGTGTGTGTGTGTGTGTGTGTAATGGTGCATGTATGTTGGTGTGTAGCACTTTGGTTTTCAGAGATGTTTTCATCTGTATGCATTTGTCTTTTTTTTTTCCACACTGTTCCGGTAATGCTTAAGGACCACAAATTACCACCACTACATACTGTCCTCCAGTAGAGGTGAAATGACACCTCCGTGTATCCGAGTCAAGAGAGATGACAGTGAAGGCGAAGCCCAAAAGGTACAAAAGTATAATTTTCGTGTCTTAAAGAGAAGTAGTTGCTATCGCAAGTCTAGCAGTACCCCAGGCAGACACAGAAGGTCTGGCATCTTTCATTTACATCTCCATGACCGGCTTTTTGTAATTGTTGATGTGTTAGAAACCCATGGTGGTACTTATAGGGTACTGGGGTCGAGTTTACTGTTTAAGCATAATTACACATTCACTTTGTGCTAACGATTTTTATTACGATTTGCCATTTTTCAGTTTGGTGAAGATGTTGCATATTTGAATGGTATTATTAGCATGTGCATAACAAATCCTTCTGTTCAGGCGTAAATATAAATGTCAGGTATTGTTTACTCCTTTTCTCTTGTTTTTGAGTAAACTTTTTGTCATTAGGTAGATGAGCCACCTTCTTGAGTTTATATTTTTTGCAGACAGTCTCTTGAAGTGATGAAGTTCATAACCAAGAGCATCATTAGTTGACTTTGTTTTGCTGTCTCAAAAGTGAATTTTAGTGATAAAATATAGGTTTGTTATACAATATGCATTTATCCCTTAAAACATGAAGATTGAAAAATGGTTCAAGTGGGTGGGTCCTCCATTATTGTGTGGCGGAGTAGGTATTGTAGTGTGTATTTGGTAACTTTGCTGCCAGTACTGAACAATTACTTAGTCTCTTTACAGTTCAGATGTGGTGTAGATATGCTCTGTCTGTTTTGAGTGGGTTTGTCATATGCCATTTTGTTGTCTTTTTGTGGTGGATAACAAACTTTTAGGTCTAGAAGTACCTAATCTGTAACCCACCTCAGGAATTAGGCTCACTACTGTTGCCAGTTTTTTGTTTAATTCAAGTCTAGTAATGCACTTTCTTGATGACCAGGTGAGTCTCACTGTTGCAGTAATGGTATCCGTGTGGTATATCTGTAAGACTTGTCAGAAAGCATTAGAAGGTTAATGTACTAAGATTCCTTAATCATTGAGATGTGTGACAGTTTTTTTATGACTATTATTGGTCCTTGTTGAAAACAATTTTGCCAGAGGCTTACTCTTGATGTTTTTTTAGGAACAATAAGCAGTTTATGTTGTGTTGCATTTAACGTATTTAGTTTTGGACAGCATTTTCCCTAGTGGCTGTGCTGTGCCTGATCTATAGCTAGATACTTTTCAAGAGTTGATTGGTCTATTATATTTGTTTTTATTGATAATATATTCTTCTCCTTTGAATTTTCAGTATTTATTAAATGAATCTGTGTTTGTTGTGTAGTATTTTTGTTTACTGGGGAATTGTGTACCCTTTTATGATTCTTGCAATTTATAGTAAATAAGAGGATTTCTGGTTTAACTTTCAGCTGAGGTGCCTTCTTTGTGGAGTCTGCATGTCCTCACTGTGTTTGCATGGACTTTCTCCTGGTGCACCCATTTCCTTCCTCTTTTCAAATGCATGCAGAAGACAGAATTGGACACTAACTGGCCATAAGTGTGCGTATGTGTGGTATGGAAAACTGCAGCAGTGCCAGCCGCCTGGCAGTTTGAACATTGGTTCTAGATGATTGTCACTGTTGAAGTAACATCCTCCTGACCTTGTGCAAAAATAGGGAAAACGAATGAATGTGAGCTTCAAAAGCAGAGAAGTTTTAATGCCAAGATTATTTTCATTGAGACAGTATTGCTTTGTGTAGCAGATACCTATTTGTGTTTGTGCATTGTGCTGTAAAATGTAAAAATAAAATCCAAATAATCGTAGAAGTGAAGCAGTAAGCACACATTAGTGTTTATGGTAAATGGAGTGAAATAGCCAGGTAGTGGGACATTGGAATGGCTGCAGGGAGACTGGTGCCATATTTTGGTTGTCTATTCTTCAGTTTGCATTTGAAAGTTATCCCACAGTTTCATTGGAGTGGCCAGGATTATGTAATCATGTATGCAAATTTTACAGTAATCAACGTACAGATTTGTACCATTTTTCATGGGCCTTGTCCAGATTTTTGATGATTCCAGGTTGAGAGGTATGGCTATCGCTTCAGGGTATCTAGTAGCATACTCTACTACCACCAGGATATACTTCTTCCCTGTGGAACTTGGGGTACTCAGAGGCCCCACAATATCCATAGCTACTCTCAGAAATGGCTCTTCAGTCACAGGCAAAGGCATCAGAGGAACTTTGACCTTATCTCCTGGCTTGCCTACTTTTTGGCACTGCTCACAGCTCCTGCAGTACGTACCCTGTTGCATGCCTTGTAATCCCAGGCCAGTAAAAGTTCTGTATAATACATCTCATGGTACGCTTTATGCCCATATGACCTGCAAAAGGAATGTCATGGGCTGTGGCTAGAAATGGCAGATGGTAGACTGTAGACACTACCAACTGCTGTATTACCTCACCCTCTAGCCCTCCCTCAGGTGTCCACTCTCTATACGGTAACCCTTTGTTCCAGTATGCAGACTCCCCTTTTCCTTGGGAATCGGGTGTCTCCCTAGTTACCTCCCTCAGGCCTCTTAATGTAGGGTCCAAGAGCTGAGCCTGTCTGAACTCTATCTTTGTGAACCTTCCCAGCTCCCTTTCTGCAGGAAGCCTGGTATCCTCTGACAGCAGTGCCCTTGCAGTCATTCTTTCCAAGTGAACATCAGTACCTCTCAGCAGCTGTGGCTCATCTTCAGGCTCACTGCTGCAGGGCAGCTCCCTCCCTGAAGTAGTCACCTCAACAGCCCCAGCTTCAGGTGTGGGGTCTGCCTGGATCTCCCCCAGGCAACCGGACCCACGTGCCTGTCTCCAAGCCTGACTGCATGTAGCTGCATGTACACAAGGTCCTGCATTATCAAAATCATTCCCTATCAAGACATCTGCAGGGATATCTGCAAACACATCTACTTGCTTGCTTCCTTTTCCACCATCCCAGTCAAGGTGAACCCTGTCCAAAGGCATTTGGAATGGGGTCCCTCCTAAAATTGTGAATGGAATGGACTGCCCAAACAAGTACTGTTCCTCTTTAACCACTGCAGACTTCAGAATGGTTATGTCAGAGGCTGTCTCCTTCTTAGCAGTGGCCTGTTTTCCATCTAAGATAGGATATAAACTCTGGTGATAGTGTGGTACCCCTGTTGTCTCCAGACAACCTACCACTGGCATACTGTTATGCCCACTTTCTGGCTCCCCCACCTTTTGTTCCCCACCTTGCTTCCGTATCTATATGATACATGGCCCCACTGGTTACATTTAAATCATTTAACCCTTGATCCTGGCCATGTACCTGTACTAGTGGCTTCCTCTGTTACTGGTGGACTCTGTTGGGTTAGTTTAGGCTGCCCACCATGTGTTCCCTTATGTCCATGTGCAGCATTGGGTATCCCCTTCCTGTGCAGTGATGCCTGCTTGCTAAGTAGAGATCCCCTTTTTCCCCAGCTCATCTGCAGAGTTGTGCTCCCGGTATGCCAGCCATATTCTCATCTCCTCAGGCAAAGTGCTAAGGACTTGTTCCTTCACCAAAAGGTCTGCCAGTCCTTCATAAGTGGTGACCTGACACCCACTCACCCATCTCCACACTTTCATCTGCCTTGCGTTTATGCTCACAAAATTTGTTCTGTAAGCTTCAGGTGTTAACTTAAAACATTCTAGTCAGTGATGTTTGACTTTATCATAATTTAGACAATCAATATCAGACAATTTAGAAACAGCACTTACAGATTTACCTTGGAGTAAGGTGGTCAGGAACCGTATCCACAGCCCTTGGTCAACATTGTACTGTTTACATACTCTTTCAAATATATGAATAAAACTATCAAAATTATCACCATATGTAAATTGTGGAAGAAATTTACTGACCTTTATTGCTTCTGGGGTTTGGTTATTCCCTTTTTCATTACCTCCATGACCCTGACGAAGAGTCAACATCTCCCTCTTATGTTGACGCTGCTGCTGATACTCGTAAGTGTAATTAAAACACACACACACACACACACACACACACACACACACACACACACACACACACACACACACACACACACACACACACACACACACACACCATAATATTATACATCCGCACTTATAACTGTGGTATTTTCAAAGTTTATGTTATTGTTGGCTTAGGCTGGCTAGGTTTCATATTACCAAGTTGGCCGATCACATTGTTTCACACTTCCCGTCCATCAATCTAGTTTACAAACGGGATTGCATCCTCTCTTACTTGTTGTAGATGATACTTCTTGTTATTGTTATTATTATTATCATTATTAATATTTCTGCTGCTGTTTACTATTTATTAAGCAGACGAGCAGTGGTCAGATTAACCGTTTTTGTGTGTGTGTGTGTATGTGTGTGTGTGTGTGTGTGTGTGTGTGTGTATGTGTGTGTGTATGTTTCATTAAACAGTTTTATATTTCCCATTATGGTTTCTGTGCTGGCATGACATGACAATCAAATACACTATTATTTTTCTATGTCATATGCTGTCCTAATGAGTTTGAGACTATTTTTTAATGTTTTTATTAATACTGTCTGTGACTTTTTGGATTTTCCAAGTACAATCTTTAAAGAATCTTTTGCTGAACAAGGGTCTAATTATAACACTTGTTTATTTGTAATGCACACTAAACAGGAAGAGGAATTTTGCCGTTATTCCTGTTCCTGCCGCCTAACCAATGTGATACAATAATAGTTTGGACTTTAAACACCCCTTTTCACTATTACATGCACTTGTTTCCTGAGAACAGTGAGAATTATGCCTGTTTAAAAATCTGGTTGTGATAATATGTAAGTATTTATCATTTTTGCCCTAGACATCTGGTCAACTGACTCTGTTTCCAATGCTATGCCCATTGCTAGAAATTGCCAGGATTTAGCACCTATTTGTCAGTAATACACACATGGAGTTTTGCTCAGATCTGTTGCAGGTTCTGGAAGTCATAAAACAATTTAAAATGTCTACCCTTCCAGAGTAGCAATTAGTTCACTGCAAAGACAATACAGAAAGTTTCCTAGTACAGAATTTTTGTCTCTGGCTGCATTGAGAACTTTAAGATACATTTATTCAGGCCTAAGCCAGGTAATTTAATTTGAGAACATTTTTCAAAGTTAGCTGCTGCTGGACTGTGATAAACATGTTCTCTTCCAATGTCCATTATTATAATATATTCATTTCAACAGTTGCAATGCATACATTTAATCAATTACTACATGCATTTATATTTCTTTTCTGTCCAGCAGGAACCACTGCTGATACATTTTTAACACAAGCAACATTAGAAATACATTTTTAACACAAGCATCTGTACAAATCAGTTTGATATTCAAATAACATATAATTCTTTACTAAATTCCAGCTAGCTGTGCTGGCATATATTACACATCCACTGCTCTACTTTTCCTGGAATAGTTGGCAGTACCTCCCATTGTCACAAATAGCAGCTTCTGTTCTAGATTATACTAAAAACTCTACGAGTGTTGGTCCTTTTGTTTAGGAACCCCTCTTTCTTTGCCTATACTCTGATATCAGTGTTTGATAGGGAAGGCAATCTCTAACCTGCTGTCCAAATAAATTCTTGGTGCCTTCTCATCATGCTACCTTTCCATCTCTAGTTATTTGCTCCCAATACGTTGGTTGCTTTGTCATTTTTCTCCAATAAATTCCAGTCATCTCTTACCTGTTGTCTGTATCCTTAATTACAGTCATCCCTATTTGCAGAATCTCCTTTCCCCATTACCACTTTGGCTTAGTTCTAAGAATACTTTCTGTTGTTATTGTCCTTAAAGATATTCATCGAAAATCCCAGGTTGTCCTTGTTTCATTAAGTTCCTCCCTGTTTTCATCATCGCTTTCCACTTTGGATTACAGTTTTCTGCTTGTGCTAGGTGTAGGAGACTTAACTGCGTAGTTCTACAGTGCACCTTCAAATTGGGTAGTCCCAATCTGCCTTGTTCTGTTGGAAGAATTAGCTTATCCCACTTGATGCTTGCTGTCTTCCCCCTCATATAAAATCCTTCAGCGGGTTCAGGTGCCTAGGGAGTGGGACATTTCCCTGTGGTACATTTGGTTGGGGACACGTGGCTGAAGTAACATTCAGCTTCAGAGAAATATGGCTGTTTGCAAATTCCTTGTGGGCAAAGAGAAGCACACACTGCCATGCCCACAGCTTTAATAACAATGTGCATGAGGGCAGAAGAAGTAATGAGTGCTGTGTTCAGCGTGCAGTACATGCTTATATAACTACAACATGTAGAACTGTGCTGCAGCATAGAGGAAATCCTGCATGCTACTGTAGTCACATTTATGCTCCAGTATAAATTTTAGCTAATGTTCCCTAGAGACTGTGAAAGGGTGTAGTGGTCCACACACACACATACACATACATACACACACACACACACACACACACACACACACACACACACACACACACCAGTTATAAAGGAACTGCCAGTTGTGCACTGCAATTTTACTGCCACCACGGCCGGCCTTAGGCATAGGCGAACTAGGCGACCGCCTACGGCGCTGTACAGACCAGCCTCTTAAAGGGCGCAGTTTTTATTTATGTATGTATTTTTTATGTAAGTATTTATTTTAATTAACAAAGTTTCCACTCTTCTCGGCACCCTGTTGAAGTGTAACTGGAAGTCGGAACCACGGGGGAGAGGGTGAGCGCCCTCCCACTTACAGCTGCAGGTTGGCCAGGATGCTTTAAAAAAAAAAAAAAAAAAAAAAAAAAAAACTTTACCTCACATTTTATTTAGGCAAAGAAGTGACGTTCTGTCCTGTGTACTGGCCGGGGTATCTTTCGGCCTGCAAAATCTGACGCTTGTACCAAAAATGGCCCACTTTGAGCATTTGAAAAGGTGGCATCCTTAAATGTTGCAATGGCAGCATGTCTTTAGCCTAAACTCAAACCTTTCATGTGTACGTCCTCATGAGGAGCATTCCTCATTTTGTATCTTAAAAAGTCTATGCTCCTTGCAGTCTACATTGACAGTCTGCCACACAGAGTTATATTTTTATAATTAATACCCATGTTAAATAAATTGGATCTCATTAATTCATCAGAATAATTTTTCATAAATATAGCTTCCTATTTAAAGTTTTAATAAAAGTTATTAGGTGTTCCCACATTTTGCCTATAATTTGTTCCTCATTGTGAAAGGTAACTTTCCGTATTTTGGAAATGGAAGGTTGGTTGAGTGTCATGCCTGAACTGAATTGCACACCGAGGCTACTGCATGTTCACAAGTGGAACAATGCCTGATTCTACCAGATATTTATCTTAAATAAATTGAAAATCATAACATTGTCAATTACTGAGTTGACCACAAACCCAGGACATAGCAAATCTGCAGTACAGCTGTCTTGTGTTCCTGAAACTGCACGCAAACTGCGATACCTTTTAGAAGTGCACAACTACCGTGAAAGGGCATGAAAACTTCTAAATGAAAAAAAAATTGCTGAAATGAATTATTTACATAACCCTGCCATCTCAGATTTCTAAACTCCCTATAAAAAGGCTATACTAACTTGATTGAAAGCTGTTAGGGACGCAAGAACGTTTTACGACAGATTGTAACCTGATGGAGATCAATAACATGAAATGTGTGTGGTGGTGGGGGGTTGACTATCTCAAGAAAAGGCATGTCTTTGTATTTAAAACAGTGGCATTGTAAAAGTTTGTTTAATTTCTCTAAATGCTTACGCCCACTGTCACATTAGCCATGTAACTAAATAAAAAGCAATATTTAAAAACTGCCCCAGATTTTGAACCCGTATCGCACTTTACTTTTGTATGTTTCTGGCTCTTAACTAGAAGGCAAAAGTCGCATAAGAAGCAATTTCTCTCAAGCAGTTGCAGCACGTTGGTTGCCACGGCAATACTAACAGTCAAAAACAGACTGACGTATTACTACATGCTGATAAAATCATTCATAAAACAAACGTACAGGTTATCCTGCCTGCTAACTAAAATAAATTCCCCGAGTGTATATCTTATGCACCTTAACTTCCTTGGAAGCCGTACCCTTTTTGTCTACTGATTGGACCTACCTAGTGTCAATAAAACTAATTGTGTGCGTTGTAAAGTGTAATGAGCATTCTCACTAAGGCAAACCACAGCTATTTTAGTCATACGTTACCTTGAACTGACGGAGTTTCTCCTGCTGCACACGACTCAGAGCACCAGGATCCGTTTTACCAAACCAAGGAGTATCAACTTCTGCCATTTTTGTTTGCAATTTGTCACAGAACCGACATCAATTCAAACTGCTTTCGCACGCATAGGTACCAGCACAGCGGAAGTGTACATTGCGTTACTTAGGAAACAGTAACAATGCCTCCTAATGATAGAGTCAGAACTGGTTATTTCTATTTGTTTCTCTTCCTATCCCTAACACAAATCCAAACCTATAACTTTGTTTTCGTGGCAATTTATAAAGTTGGATTTGAGGTCATACGTCTCAGTTTGCAGACATTGAGAATAGGATATTTTTCTGAGCATCAGCAGAAACATTAGGACCTTATCAGGCAAATATTATGTCTATAATAATCTAAATTAATTCATCCAACAACATGCATATTGTTTACTTACAGAAAGGGTTTCAAATCTAAAAAACAATATTTCTAGTTGTTTGTGGACTGAACCCCTAAAAATGTTACACACATTAAGTGTTGGTAGGATGGGGGGGCTTGAATGATGTGCCCTTTTTTATATGCCATGCAGATTGGGAAGCAGTAATAAGAGGTTTTGAGTGCAAAATTTAATTTACTGACTACACCCCTAGAACAGAGGTCCTTGAAAAATAGATACATCTTCAGCTTAAAATAAATAAATAAATAAAAATGTGGACATTTAATGACAAACCAGTGATGCTCCTCTCCTTGCCAATATCCAGTCTTACCTGAAAACCACCCACGATACCTGCTACAATAAAATCGCCAAGTTTGCAACTAATGCAAAATATTCCTGCCATCACTGTTCCTCCTTACACTTACTGAATTGGATCGAACTCCCATATTGCGTCACATACTTACAATTAGCTACAGCACACAAAATCATCTTCAAGCCATCAGACTGCCCAGCCCTTACTTCTATACTTACTGTCACCCAAACAGGCCTCTCTGATCTGAAAACCAACTTCTCCTGCAAGAAGAAAAAAAAAAACCATCCAGCTGGCCAAATGCTGTACTCGTTCTCTATTGCAAACAGTGGAATGCGCACCCATCAACAATTAGGACCACCAGTAATGCTTCTTCTTTGAAAAAGTCTCTACAGCATCACCTTTACATTTTTTTAATTTCTCCAAAATCCCTTGGGTTTCTAATACAACGATGGGAATGGACCCCATTCCTAAGTCAAAGTGCGTTTAAAGTTCATGAAATTAGTATTGTTTCATTCTTTGATATCAGCCAAAAGTGCTCTTCGCAGCACCTGCAGTGTGCCCAGTAATGACTCCTCCTGCAGTTCGTATGGAGTTACTTGTATTGGTAGCATAACTAAGTAAGATTTTAGACTCTTTTTTTTTTTTATAAGACCCATTGCTCCTACTACTATTGGAACTATTTGCGTATGTTTCTTCCACATTGCTCTCATTTCTGCTTGCAGATCCTGATATTTTATAACTTTGTCTCTCTGTGTGCAGGACACTGTAGTCACTGGGTGTGGCGACTTCAGTGATCAATGCTACTCTTGTCTACTTTTCCTGGACCACTATATCTGGTTTTCTAGCATCTGCCTTTTGAATTGTTGGTAATGGATGATCCCATGTGATGTAGACTTCATCATTTTCTATGATGCTTTGTGGCTCATGTTTCCAGTGCTTTTCAGCCACTTCAAAACCATAATGTTTGCACAACACTCAGTGCAAGAGTCTTGCTACATTACTGTGCCTTTCAGTTTACAGTCCTGCCATTAGTATGTCACAACCAGCAACGGTGTGTGCGACTATTTCCAGTTCGGTTTTACAAAACCTACATTTGTCTGTTTCTCCCACATGTTCAATGGACTTTGTAAACCAGCATGTACATAGCCCACTATCTTGAGCGGCCAATATTAACCTTCTGCCTCTTGGTTTGAATTCACCTCTTATTAACCATTCCTCCATTTGTTCCTGATCAACATGAGGTTCTTCCAGAAGTTTTCTATGCTTATGAATTTTCCACATTTCATGCCTTTTCATCTGATCCTTCACCTTATATTCTTTCTTTAGTTTTTAGGCACATTCAGTTTTGGCCTGATTTTTATCTACTTCTGGTTTGATTTCCATTCCTGCTTGACGCCACTTTGCTTCTGCTAGGTTGAGCAGGGAAGTCATCTTAGATTTATTCTCCTCATGTTTCAAAACTTTCACTACATTTGGGTCTCGTGAGGTCAGCAGATATGTATGGAGTCCCACGATTGCAGATCTGTGCATGTAATCAATTTCAAGGAGGCCCATCCCTCCTTTGGAACAGGGAATGTATAATCTTGGTATGCACTGATTTTTATAGATCATTTGGTAAGCATGAAGCATCCTTCTTGTTTTAATATCTAATCTATCCAACATGTTTTGGGGCTAATCAATCACTCCAAAACTGTAAGTAAGGACAGGAAAAGCAAATTGGTTTATTGCTTGGATTTTGTTCCTAGATGTCAGTGCTGTTTTCAGGACTAATCTAAGTCTTCTAAAATATTCCTTACTAAGTTTTACTCACATTTGTTTGTGTTGTATTGCTGATCCTTCATCAATTCCCAAGTTTTTATACTTATATATTTATATTTGCTCAAGTTCTTTTATATCACATTCTTGTCTCAAACCAATGATGGCTCCGATGCTCGGATTTCCGCTCTCTGCGTTTTCCCCTTTTGGATTATCTTTTGCTGATCTCCCCAAATGGCTCCTGCCTCCTCAAAGTGCATTTTGAGCCTCTTTGAGTTTGAGCGATTCCCTTTGATTGGTGATTTTTTGTTACTTGTAAGGTTACTTTTTTTACTTTTTTTTTTTTTTTGAGATTTGTTTAAGTTGATTTTTCCCTTTTATTTTTTTATTTTGTTTTTTAGTTTTGTATTTATTTTTTCTTTTTGTTTCCTCTCCGTGCTTTGGTTGGGCTGGATGTGTAATTACAGCTGTGGTTCTTTGTTTGTTGTTCAATGTGTGTCTTTTTGTTGTCTTTAAGCTTATGGCTGACCAGCCTAATTCTATTCTAGGAACTGGCCGGTGGTCATAAGCTCTCTACTCAGTGCGGGATTTTTCTGTATGCTCGTGGGCAGGGGTCGGTGGCCACATGGTTGTTCCATTTGTGCAGGCTCTAACTCCTCCACTTGGCTGAGGATTTTAGGTCCACTGAGGGAAGTTCCACTGAGGACTGGACAGCCAAGGCTCTCTTCCCCTGCCTCCTGGAGGTCTGGCTGTGGCCCCGAAGCGGGCTGGCTGTGTGCTTGGACCTCTCCTCCTCCCCCTCAGGCTCCTGGATTCTCCTGCTCCTCCCTACGGACTGAGAGAGGCACCAACCTACACGAGCGAGAGTGTGTCCTTGGCCAAGCTGGGCACCTTTTCTCTCGCTCGATCTGGACTTCGTCCCGGCCTCGACCCTCGTCCCTAGCCGTGAGGAATTAGCTCAATTGAGGGTCCATCTTGGCTTGGGGCCAGAGGAAGAGCCCGTTCCGATCTTCCCTCTCTAAGATCGGGCATTCGTGTTCGCCCCTCGATGACCTGCTTCTGGCACCGAAGCCTAGCCTGTGGGCTCCTGCTTAGTCGGGGTGGGACTGGGGCTGCTCATTTCGGCCTGGGGACACTGTTTTGAGCCCCTCTTCCGGAGCTGGTTGCCCCTCAGACCTGGCCGGGCCGATGCTGGACCCGCTGTGCCTGGATCAGCGGGCCCGGATCGGAGCTGCTCAGCCAATGCACCGACTCACCAGCAGTGATCGCCCCGGGACAGTAGCCCTCGACCAGCCCTCGTCGGTCCCTCAGCTGGATCAGGGCTCCGCTGCTCGCCGAGTATCCGGGCCCTTGTTTCCCGGGGGTTCCCCAGTGGATCCGAGGAGCTGCCTCGGCTTAGCTCCTCCTGATGTCCCTCCGAGCCCCTTTGTGCTCCCCTGGGACCTTCACTTGAACCTTAGCTTATGGTGACTCCTCTGTCGGAGCCCAGAGTGCATCCCCCTCGGGATTTCACGTCCCGCCCTCGCCTCGCGCCGGGGCCAGCCTTCCACCACACGGGACTTGGACACCCCCGCACCTCCCACGTCGGAGTCTTGGAGTGAGCCCCTTTGGAGGGCACATGGAAATGCCGAGGACCCCAGAAGGCCCTCCCTCTTCTCGATGCCCGATCGGTTCTTGGAGAGGATTGAGTCTTTGAAGACTTCATGGTGGGGAGGGAAGGGTGGGCTGGTCTGGGTCACCCTTCCTCGAGGGCCTTTCCTCACCCCTTGAGCCGTGGACCAGGTGACCTGCTGACTCTCTGGGAAGCCCACCGGTCCCCTGAGGGACCTATACAAGACGGATAGGGGATTTAGTCCTGGGCCGACCCCCCAAGGACCCTGGATAGGGGGCCTCCTACCATGGCGCCACCCACCAGCAAGGAGACTCCCGGGGAGAGTCCCAAGGAGGTCCCTCAGTCGATTCCGGAGTCAAGTCCCTCGACCCACTTGACCTGACTGGAGTCTCAGGCCCGGCACCATGGATGCTTCCGGCGGCTCGGTTCATTTGGAACTGGCCCAGGAGAGAAACTGTTAGGATGACATTTGGAAGGGAGATGGGCCACTCGCGGAGGTCAACCAGCAAATGTCCAGGATGCACTTAACCACTCTGCCACGGAGAACAGGCCTTTCTTAGCCAGGGGACATGCGAATCTATCCTTAACAGGCGGGAGCCCGCTTTCCGCCTAGAGGAGAGGACAGGAGGAGTCTTTACTGGCACTTTGCCGGTTCCTCTTATTTCTGTCCCTACTGCCTTTGGAGGCCGACTTTCTTAGGGGTAAGGAGTTGTGACTGTGATTGGTCAGTTTGACTGGGGAGGCGAAACCCCAGGGCGAATTTGCTGCTCTGCCCATTCGCTTCAGAAGAACTGAGTTTGCATTCTAGGAAGCAGAAGGCAAGACCAAAAGGTCAAGAAGTCCTTCTCTGGCAAAGGAGGTGACAGTCTGTCAACCCTCGGCAGTCCAGAGAAGCTCCCCAGGAGGGAGGAGCCAGAGAGGCCCAGGGGCCCAGAAGTGCCAGGTCTGAGAACCGGGAACCCGCCTCCCTCTCTGGGCAGTCCCAGCTGCAGCCCTGAGGGGTGGAGGAGGGCCTTGGGGGGAGGGGGAACGCTCTATCCAAACGCTAACCCAGGGGCCTCATGGAGTGAGCAACTTCCACCTTCTTCCCTTCACAATCGGGCTTCAGGGGCTATCGCATCGCTTCCCAAGTCCCACCCGGTGGGTCCTCCCTCCCACCAAATCCAGGAGGCCATCATTCCTAGCTCCCCATCTCAACCGTCAAACCAGGCCACTCCTCCTTCTCCAGCCCAGACCTCAGATCAGGGAAAAAAGACCAATCCTAGACCCCAAAAAGCCATCCTCTCTCCAGCCAGAAAGAAAATCAGATCAATCTCTGCACAGATCAGGGCAGTCCCAAGAAAAAATCTGGATGTGTCTACTCTCTGGACTCTTCTCTAGATTCTGGGGGCACTACCACAAGATGAATTGGAGGCCAACTCTATTGGATCGTTCCTCCGAGAAGTCAGGGACTGGTGTCACTCAGGAGGTTGGGTTCACCCATGGGTCCCACACAGCCCCAGGGTGTTCACCTTAGCGCCTCCCCTCCAGTGCTAGCGGCCCACCTGGGGCTTCAGGGCCTTGTGGAGCTTTACCCCCCCCGAGGTCTCAGAACACTTCACTGACTGGCTTACTCCCCATGGCTGGCTTTCCCTTCTGGTCTAGGCCTCCCTTTCACGACTTTCTACACAGCTCTCCATCAAGCTCCCTACCTGGGTAGGACAACTTCTTACAGCCAGCCAGGCCTTTCTAAGTGCTCAGAGTTCTACTCCTTGCAGCCTGGCTGAAACACCATTCTCCAGCTCGGGCCAAACTAGAGGCAAGAGTTTTCACGCTCATAGAAGGGTCCTTTCTAGGGAGTTCTCTTCCTCTAAGCTCAGGTGCATGATTGCTCTAAGTAGCATGGTTCCTGGCTTGCTCCTCTGCTCTCCTCTAGCATCATCCTACATTCAACAGTCTCTTCCTCTTCATCGTCCCATCTTCATGTGGTGGTGCATAGCCCGGATTCCTGGTGCGGTCAGCTTGATCCCTCTCCCCATCCCCCAGCATTGGCTCCTCTCGGCAACTCTTTTGTGCAGCCTCCTTCCATCTTCTCCCCCACGATCTCCCTCGGACCTTGTATGCCTGTGGTTCCTCTGGCACGGGTGCACTTATAAGATGCCTCCCCCGCGTGGGGTACCTTTATGTCCTACTCAGCCCCATGCACGTGGAGACATTCACAGACCTGTTTCATAAGGCCAACTTCAGGCAATTCTTATTAACAGCATGTTGCAATTCACAAAGGACTTGCTGTCTTGGGAAACAATTACATCCACAACTTGGGACGCCAGGTCTGTTACATCAAATGCACGAGGCCATCCAAGAAGGACAAGTGGAGATACCATGAGATAAAAGCGGTGGGTAACTTTCTCAGTTGTCAATAATAGCAACACACGAGTGGTCGGTCCACCCTCCTATGCAGCGACTGTCTTCTCCTGGTGGACCACCAAACCCTTTATTTTTTTCCTTTGTTGTCAAGCTCCGTTTACCCGCGCGAGTTGGGCCAGGCTCCTCAGATCTTTTTTACCTGCCTCAAAGTGTCGGTTTCACAGTTTTTTCGCTCTTTGAATGCCTCTCCTCCTTTACTACTATGAGAATGATTCTTGTTGCTCCATTCTCCTTGCCTCTCAGACTCTATTCCTCTTTGCCTCCCTCTTCTTGCGGCCAGTGCTTTTTCTAGTTGCCACAGTGGCTCTGATATCCCATCCATCCCTTACAGATCAGATTCCCCTTCCTGTCCCAATGGATCCTATATCCTCCTCGGATCTGACATCCCATCTCTCCTCTCCATCCTGCAGCTCCACCTGACTCCTTGACTGGAACCTTGGCTCTCCCACCTTGTGCTAGTGCTCCTCCCTCAGCTTAAATAAATGGCTTCACTATTTTGGGAGCGGCAAGTAAAGGTTTAAATAGAAAACCATCCACTAGAAAGGTTTACCTTCTAAATGTAATGCCTTCTTTCCTTCCTGTGTTGGTGCCAGGCAAGGCCTGAATCAGTGTTCCTCTTTCCAATTTCACCTTCCTTTTGGCTGCCACTTTTCATGGTTCATGTCATCACTGTCTGCAAAAGATCACTTCACTTGGTCATTTTTCTACCAGGCCATATCTCTTAAGCTCTCTCTTAAAGGTACTTTTTCTAAAAAGGCCCTTATAAAACAAGGCCTTCTTCATGGGACCTTTCTTTGGTCCTACCTTTCTTGTGTCCCCGCCCTCTACCTTTGGCTCTAGGATTAAGATCAGCCTATCAGTCTCTTCAAATTCCACTACACATCAGTAGCCATTTGCAGCATCACATCAGCCAAGAGAGTTTCTGAAACTCAATCAAACATCGTCTTTCTTCCTTTATTCGCCTTCTACTCTCACTACCTTTTCACCTTTCTTCCTAAAACAATCTTCTTTCCAAAAAATTCAAACATCAATCAAACCAATCCTCAATCTCAAAACCTTAAAGGCAAAACCTAAATTTGAACACTGAGGACAGCTTAGACTAGATCAACCAATTTAGCCTAGGCTATTTCCTGGTCATGCTGAATCCGACCAGCTGTTTATTTCCTTTATCAAAATTGCATTCTATTTCCTTTTCAATTCTCTGTTTCTCTGTTTCTCTGTCAGCTTCTCTTCACCGTGCATTTTATTGGCTTATCACCCTTCCTTAAAGGCAGGACGGAGGCATTCATCCAGTTTGCCAGTCAGTATCTCTTCCGGCGTCCTTCAAGGCGTGATTCCTCCAGATGATATTTATGCAGCTATAAGTTGGATCTTCTCATGTTTTTATTTCCCTATTATGTATGGCTCGCATCTAGGGGTAGAGCATCCTTTGGCTCAGCTTTGCTCGAATATCCTTCCATGATGGCATTAGAGATTTAGGTAGATGGGGACTCTGTGTCACAGGTTTGCAGACAAATGAATATCCTACTTTCAGATTTAGAAGTTATGTTTCATGGTTATGTACCAACATCAGTTCTTCATGTTGTTTGCATTTCACTATCCCGCAATCCCCTGGCCCTGGTTTTTTCTTTTGGCTTTTTTTCTTATTCTTTGTTACCCTTTTGGGGTATTGTTGCTCGATCTTGAGATCTGAGGGTAGGAGGGGGCAGGAGGGAGGAGGAGGAGCTGAGAGCTGAATCCATAGCTGCTTGAAGCCATGCCCGTTGGGATCGAGTCTCGGATCCATAACCCACAGGTTGCAGACAAATGAATACACCTACTCAGATGGAACGTTATGGTGAGTACATAACTTCTAATTTTCCTGGTGCTGCAGTTTTCCTGCTTTAGAGGCTGCTTTTGCACATTTATCAAGGCCAAATTAAATTCTACTATCATCTGAAAAAGTTTTGGCAACCATCAGCTGTGTTTTCAGTTCCTCATCTGATGAACTATACAGTTTTAAATCATCAACAAATAGAATATGAGAAGAATGGTTGCATGCCTGCATTTAGGAATACTTGAATTTGTCTAGAGAACGGTAAAGGTTTTTTGTTTTGTACTGCATGCATCTGATTTAAGGCTTGTAGCTTCAGAAGCTTAAATTGTTGATTTTATTCATTTTAAGTATGCAGTTTTGTTTGTCAGTGGAAAGTACAGGATACTTTTTTTTCTATTGCAAAGGGGGAGGGGGCTGGGTTCTAGTATTACAGGCATCTGAGTTGGTGTTTGGACCATTCATCAGGTTATAGACTTCTTTGTCAGGAAGTTTGTAAAGTGTAACTAAATAAAATAAAGAAATGTCTTTTTAATTGAGTAAAAATTGTCAGAAACTATTTCTTTTGAAGCTGGCTGTCTAGTTAGCCTGAATGAAGGAAGAAGCCATTCAAAAACATAAATACTAAACAAGCCAAAGCTTATTGTGCTGTTTTATTAACTGAGCAAGAATATGGATTGTCAACAAAGTATCATAAGAAGAATGGAAATATATTGTTTATTAACTAAGGGGAATTACAGATGAGCAACAAATAATTATGTTGATGAGAGAAAGCAAAGAAGCTACTTACTATATGTTCAGGAAAATATATTTTGTCCATTTTGTTAGCTTTTTTAAATCTTTCTGGGTAGTCACTTTGTAGATGAGACTTTGTGAGAAAATTGTTAAAAGTATTACCTTTGTATGCAATTATATTTGACTATGTTACATCTCCTATGTTTCTTACATACCACTTGCATATATATATTCATACCTCTCAACTGTACAGATTTTTGCAGAATGTCTAGATTTTTGCCTCATATTTTTGGCCTATTCATCATAAAATTTTGTGTTTTTTCTGACAAATCACTGAGGATTTAAATAACTAAATGTCATCATACATTTGATTTTCAGCCTTCATTTCCTTCAGAAAATGCATGCTAAGACAAATGCTGTTATTCTAGCAACTTTCTAAGTCTATAAGAGCAATATTTGTAATCTATCCCTGTTTGGGGGGCCATTGACCTCCCCCATTATTTTAGGCTCCGTTCAGATTTCTTGTGCAAAGAGGTTGAGAGGTATGGAGGCATGGTATGTAATGTCCTAGTTACCAATTTATTTGTTGCATTTAAGAGGGGATAGGCATTCTGCATTCCTTAGTGTGCCGTCCTTTGTTTAAGATGCCTAGTTACTATGAACTTGTCTGTTTCTCAGTCATTCTCTATTGCAATATCATCAGTGTACCATTTTTTTCTTTAATACAACGTAGACAATTAATTTTTTAAGGGCAGCAAGCACTGAATTTGTAGATGGAACAGTGAAATGTAAAGTTCTTTGCCAGTAATATCATCTTTATTACTTTCAAATCTCTTAAATATAGAATTATTCAGATGATGATTACTTCTGCAGATATTGTGCTTATTGACTGATACTGTTTGAGGGGGCTTTTATGGTTAAAATGTTCTGAAATGGGCAGGTTTGTCATTATTGGGTCATACATTCTGTTTCATTACTTACTGGAAAAATATTAAAAACTACAAGTTTAACACACTGTAACAAGTGTAAATGTTTTCAGTGTGCAACTAGCTGTTTTTGTTTATCAAATGGTACACTGTGTTGTAGAATCTGAAAGCAGTGTTGGTAGCATAATTGCCTTTAGTGCAGAAGGCTGTGGATTCCATTCCCACACCATGTAGATGGAGTGCTGATATTGCAGTGCCCATATGATTGTTGATTATTTGGTGCATTATAAGGGGGGGTAGGGGTTTTACAGTTCTGAGTATGGTCTTTTGTATGAGATACCTAGTGACTGTGAACTTGTTAGTCATTTCCTATTACAATATTACCAACTTACCAATTTTTTTAATGTAATATAGGCAATTCATTTTTCAAGGGCAGCAGGCGCTGAATTTGTAGATAACATTGATAAGTAAAGTTGTTTGCCAGTAGCAACCTCTACATTAGTTACAGATTTCTTTATTGTGGAATTCAGATGATTTTACTTCTGTAGAGATCGTGCGTGTGGAGTAATGGTGGATTGTAATGACAGAAGTCTTGAGTGGCCTTTTATTGTTGAAATTTTCTGAAATGGGTAGTGTTTGGTTCATAAATTTTGTTTCATTGCTTATTAAAAGAATGTTTAAAACTACAAATTTAAAACATATTCTAACAAGTGGTGCTGTATTATACAAGGAATATAATTCAATACAATCAGGAAAGAGAATTAAATAATAAATATATGTATGCATGGCCCTAAAAAAATGTGTGCAAGGAGTCTGTTTTGAAAACAGCCCAAAGGTTAACTTAATTCTCCACCAACCAGATGCATTTCTATGAATGTGGGTTTTCATGCTGTTTCAATAAATGTGAGTTTTGCCATTTCAATGAATGTGAGTTTCAAGGGCAGACAAGTGTACTGCTTATGCTAAGTCTGTTTTCATAGCGAGACTGTATTGTTTGTTTAGCAAATGGCTATCTGTGTTTGTGCTATTTTACTTCAATATCTGTAATCACTGTAGAAGCAAATAATAAAACATATGCATAGTAACTGGTGAGAACCAAATAATGGAACACTGGAATGGCTGAGGAGGTGGCTGCTGCTGGGGGTTGCTGCAGAAGGGGCTGCTCTGGGGTGGCGGTCTATTACCCTTCCTAGAACCCTGTATGACCACGATCTGGCTCTGGTATTTCAAATAGAAAATACATATGCAAAGGTAGCTGCAGTTTAACTAAATTACAAGGTATCTTTTTCTTCCTATGCATTTAAATAATTTAAGGAAATGACTGGAGTGGCTTTCTTGAGGAATGACCCAGTGGGTGTGGCTCAAATAAGGGTGTTTCATGAGTGTGGTGTGGGTGGGGCTTAAGGGGCGCCGGAGCACTACTTCGCCTAGGGCGCTATTTCAGCTAAGGCCGGCCCTGACTGCCACTGACATGCCCAGTGGAGAGTCTGCTGCTGATGCCTTCCTTATTGCCTGCTGTCCCATGTTGCCTTTGGAGCCATCTACATTATTTTCTTCCTGTGCATTTGTTTTTTGACATTCTGGGCATGATTCCACATTCTTCTCTTTGCCTACAGGGAATTTGTAACAGCCATATTTCTCTGCATATGAATGTCACTTCCACCACATGTCCTCAACCAAATATACCACAGGGAAATGTCCTACTACCTAGGGATCTGAACCCTCCTTCAGCTCTTTATTAATTGCTACCCACAACTTCTCCTCTGGTTGATAAAAATATGCCTGACCTGTGTGTAAGACTGAAGGGACTAAAAACATTTTAACTGCCATATCCATACAACAGAGCATCCATTTTCTCAGTTTTTATATCATCTTTTTAGTCTCTTCCCACATATCCTTAGCAGCCAGACCAGAATAATTTTTAATCCATATTCCTAAGTACTTCATTTTATCATGGCCCCATAAATATGGATATTGCTGAACCAGTTTGTGCGTGGGTATATAATTTACAGTTATTACCTTTGTTTTAGCTTCATTAATTTTGTATCCTAAAAAGATTTGAAACTGTCTCAGAATGCTCCACGAATCTGAAATGTGTTTTTCTGGTTTTATCAGATGTAAAATAATAGGGTCTGTGTTAAAGCGGCGAACTCTTAAAATAACGAACACTGATTTATCGGCCCTTTAAGAGCGAAAGCTGACAATCTCAAAGACACGGAACAGTGATTTTTTTTCCCAGGGGAAAAATCTCTGTTCCACTAAGAAAAAAAAAAAGTTCAAAACACAAAATAAAATGTGGGGGGGGCTTCGTCCCCCACAGCCCCTACTAAAATATACCAACTCTGAGATTGCACCACAGTGGAGGAAATGACAAAGTCCCGAAAATGGCCCAGCGATTTTTTTCCCTGGGAAATAAAATCACTGTTCGGTGTCTTTGGGATTGTCAGCTTTCGCTCTTAAAGGGTTGATAAATCAGTGTTTGCTATTTAAAGCATTTGCTGCTTTACTATAGACCCAAATAATATCATCTGCAAATAGAGTCAGCTTTTTGGGTACCTTATCAATTATATCCTTAAATTTCTGAGTCCCTTATTTTCTTTGCCAATTGTTCTAAATATAAACATAACAAAATGGGAAAGAGGACACCCCTGCCTAGTTCCTCTGAGAACCCACTCACTTTAATTTTTTACCCCGATCCCTCTTATATCCTCCTGTTCAACCTTATAATTTCATTGGGACTGAACATGCTTCCATTGCCCTGCTCATAAACTCCAGCTTGCTATGTCAAATGCTTTCTTTTCATCAAGACCCACCAATAACAGTGGTATTTTCTTACATTCTGCTTCCCTCTGGATCATCAGTGTTCTGTTAATGTTGTCAAACATTTGCCTCCTCTCCACAAAACCACATTGATTCATATCTATCAATTTTGGCATCACCTTTGCCATTCTTTTAGCCATTATAGACATAAATATGTTATAATCATGGGTTAGGATTGATATGGGCCTGTATGAAGCTGGATCTGGTCTTTACCCTCTTTAGGGATAACAGCCACCACCACTTTCTTTCAGGATGTTGGTACTTCTCCTGTTAAAATCCTGTTAAACAAAACCTTTCAGATCTTTTATTAGTTTTTTTCCCTCTTAGCTTCCAAACTTCCACATGAATGCCATCTATTCCTGGGGACTTTCCTGTGGATTGGTTATTTATCACCATTTTTATTTCATCTCCTCCTATCCTAACTGTTAGTAATCAAGCCTCATCTACCTCTAACCTTGACATATTTAATTTCTTCCATAAGCATTTCCATTTGTACCTTTTCTTGATTTCCATATTTCTCTGCTTTATACAGACTTTCATAGAATTTCTGAAATATTTCAAGTATCTCTGCAGGATCTCTCTTGTTATCTTTTTTTTTGTTATAGTTCCCTAAGCATGGTGACAGCCCTTTCTACTTTCTGTTGCCAGAATCGCTGTGCTAAAAGTTTTTGTACTCTGGAGTTGTTATCAAAAAACAGTTGCTTAACAGCAATCTTTCTCAACTTATGCATGTTATTGAGATAATCCTTTATTTTCTGTTTAGCATTCTGAAGTTCTCCTCCTCTTGTTTTGCAATGCTTTAACATTTGTCAGTCCCTCTAAATATTTTTTGTTAGTTCTTAACCATATCTCTATTTTTTATTTCCACCCTGTTATTAAATGCCACTTTAATTTTATCCCACTCCCTAGCTGTATTTTTAGAAGAAAGTTCTATGTTCTCTAAAAGCTCTTGAATAATTTCTACTAACCATTCATTTAATTAAGTTCCTCTCTTTTTAACAGACAGGTGGAAAAGCACCAGTGTCTCATTTTTATTTCATTACCCTATGTTTTTATTTTAGTTATTATTGGCACATGATCTTAAATAGCTGTTGGTTGCTTATCAAGACTTTCAATTAAATACACATGTTCCTGTAAAATGTAAATTTTGTCTAGCCTAGCCCAGTTGTTATATCTTAGAGAGTAATATGCAAATTCACTCCTAACTCCTAGTACTGTGAAAGACACTGAGGACTGTAACGTTCTGTTTTATTCATTTGGTTCTAACTCCTAGTACTGAATTCACATTTTCCATGCCATATATTTTCATATTTTATTTCAATAATCTGCCATCCTTTGTTATATTTTCCCTTCTGGACCATCCATGACATCTTCACTGCTGCAAATAAAATTCCATTCCCTGCCTATAGTTATATTCCTTGCTGAAAACTTATTATTTCTCCTAGAATTTTATTAAGCTCCATTATAGCAGTTTTAGGTGTAATATAAGTGCACATCTTTTTTCCTGAGTCCCATGTATTCTGCTGAATAAACATCATGAAAACCTTTCTTTATCAAATTTGCATTTTCAGTTCTTTCCAAGTGTGTCTTCTGTAGCATAGCTATTTGCATTCTACATTTTAATATAGTTGACTTTTCTTTCATTTTTGTATTTATCTGAGACCATTGACATTTAAAGGCATTACAGAACGCATCGTTGTGTTAAAAAGTTATTGTTCCCACCTTTTATGTGTAACAGCTTTTTTGTTAAAGTCTCAAGCTTTAGCTTTTGTGTTACATGCATATACTGTTTGGCAGGTTGATCCTTTATACAATTGTTTGTTGTCATATCCATTTGTGCCTTTGTCACTTCTTACAAAAAATGTTGTTTTATTGAAAACCCTCAAAAAACACCCCCAGTACCACCCTAAACCTGTTAACTTAGTACTAACACACAAAACTATGTGACTTATTTCTGAAATGAAGAAATGACTTATTTCTCTACTATTTTAAGGGACATGATATAACAAAAGAGAAATAAAAAAATGTTTTTACTTTTCCAGTTCTCTAATACTATAATTGAATAACTGCTAGCCATTTCTGATATCTTTATACTGTCCACAACTCTGTATACACAGTGCTTAACAGAAACCAGTATATATGTTTTCTTATTCTCTCTGACAATCTGCCTATATGTAATGCTGGCTAAATGTTTATATGTAAGTCCTTTTTTGTTTTTTTTTTGTGTAACAAAAACATATCTGTAAGGGTTTTAAATGTAGAATCATTCAAGATGCAGTTTCCTATTTGTATATGCCTTGTAATCTTTGACACTTGTATAACATTGCATAATACTGTGGAGCTTTTCTCCCCAGGCCTCTACTGAAAATGGACATATATCCAGTTAGACTAGCCCAGTCAACAAATGTAAAATAAAATAAAATAAAATAAATAAATAAATAAAATAAACTATGTACATCTTCAGATATTAAATTTTTACCCTTCTAATAGAAACAAGTGTCCCAAACTGACAGCCACACTCACAAACTTGGGTTAACATACAAGAAAGGTTATCCATGTTAAGATGCATGGTACAGCCTGTGATTCTAGTAAGTGATATCTGACCAAAAGTTACATTTATTTGCTAGAAAACAACTTTATAATATTCAGTGTTCTCTTTTATTTACTTGCTTTCTCTTAAAACTTAACAGATAAAGCTAAGATCCTTAATCCAGTCATCTCCCTAGGCAAGAAAGAGAAAAAGTACATTAGTTTTCTTTTTGTCAAGCTCTTTTGACCAAGCATTTTTCTTTTTTTTTTAATTGCTATGCCTACATTTCTTAAAACTGAATAAGGAGAAAGAGAGAAGGGAAACAACTGGAACACCTGTTTAAATTAGTATCCCCATTACACTTAAAAGTAAGTGAGAATACTTTACTTTATAGCATGCAAAGAAAATCGTGCAGTATAAAAATATTACTATTAAGAAGAAAAAAATGTTATTTACAGTTAACTTTCTCCCTCCTCTTCCTGTCTCCTAAGTATTTTTCTGAACATTATTGACAAGAAGTAGGGCATATGCTTTAGAGTCCCCTCCTAGGTTAACAAAGTCAAAAAGTCCAATTTTTCCGGATTTGTCCTGTGATGTTTCTCAAGTATAATTATTGCTTTGTAATCCCACATTTGTCAATTTCCAAGTTACTGGTTTTATTCCTGTTCATCTCCATTTCCCAAATCCTGTCTCGGCTTCATTTCCAATGTACTTGTGATTCTTCCAGTCAACTCTTTTGCTTGTTTTCCTTCTCTTAAGCATTTTCCTTTAAAACACTGGAAAAGGTTTCACTGGTATAGTTTCTGTGTGGTCTTTATTACTAGAATAACAAGAAGCAGAACCTCCTTCTGTTTCACACCTCACTTTTTGTTGTACAGACTTTTGTATTTCTTCCTTAGCATGTTCTGCATCAGAAATGATTTTGTTTCTCTAGGAAAGAAACATTTTCACAGCAGTTTGAATATCATGCCTGCTTCTCTACATTCCCTGAATAGTGGAATAAATTTACTTCTCTTCTGCCTGCTGTACACTGACTAATCGTTCTCCACAAACACTCTGCTGTTTCCCACTTTTAGTACTTTGTCAACTCCTTCTGCTGGTAGGATTGCATCTTTACTATTAAAGGTCTAGGTTGTTTCCTCATGGCCAGGTTTGGAGCATACACGCAATGCGCCCTTTCAGTTAACAGCTGCTGCTGTGGAATACCAGTCCAGTTGCTTATTTGTTCTTTCATAAAATTAATACAGTCTATTATTTCCAGTTTCTCTGGTACAGCAGAAAATCTCAGGTTTTCCCTATGTGCTCTGTCTTGCAATTTTATTATTTTTTGAAACCTCTCTTATTGAACAGTTTTCATATTGAACCAGCCTTTTCTTCATTTCAACCTCTGAGTTTTGCAATTTTAGCACCTCATTTGAATATCGGTTTAAAACGGCTTCCATTTTTTCCAGCCTTTTTTTATTTGAGTTGAAATACTCCATCAGTGTTTCATTTATTTTATTTTAATCAAGTCTGAGTGCAACTGTCTTATATTTTCCTCTAGGTTACTGAAAGTCATGTCTTGGGCTTGCACTGCTTTTTTGCCATGCAACTGCAGAAGTATTTTCAGTCAGTGTGTTTTCCTCACCTTTTGTAGCTGATTTTCTTTCAGTTCCTTTGTTTTTCTTTTTTCCTGGGATCCAGGCAGTTTACTTACTAGCCAGTTACTGAAATTTACCCAGACGAATACGTCCACTGGTTCTCTCTTCTGAGTTTCTGTTAACACACTGGAAGAGCTAGAATTAAGCTGTTACTCAATATGCAGCCATCTTGGAAGTGTCTGGACATTTTTTATTGAGAGAAATGTAAAATTAAAAGGTACAATGGCAAGGAGCTCAGTAAAAAAAGTTTCAGTTTTTTGGAAATGAGTAAGAGATTGCAGCTTTTCTGGTCATTAAATAGTTTTATGCATTTACTACAACAGTGTATAATTTAGTCTTATTTAAAGAAAGCTAGTGCACTTTTTCTTAAGGGTAAAAGGTAATGTTTTCTGAAAGCATACAAGCTGTTTTTCACGTCTGTGAGGGGAATGAAGATAAGATAAGAACAGACAGCAATTCATGTATGTAGGAACACAGATCATAAGATGCCCTTTAGCATGGGTAACCTTAATTTTAGGTTAGTGCATGTGGATGCAGCTGTGAATTTGGGACAGTTGTCTCTAAAAGGATGGTTAAACTTCATTATTTGAAGATGTACATATTTTTGTGTGTTTGATTTAAGTTAATAGGTAATGGTGGTATTCTTGGGGGGAGTTGATTTTTTTTATTTGAGAGCTTTCATTAAAACAAACGATCTTATAAAATGTGACATAGGTTCAAAGGGAGATGGCAAGAAACAGTGGTAGAAAGGACTAACCTGCAATACATTAGTGGGTACATGTAACACAAAAGTTGGAAATAGACATTTAAAAATGCTGTCATATATAGTACATGGGAATAATAACTTATTATCACAGTGACTACCATAAACATATTATTTTGGAGTGTGACTGGCCTCACAAATGTAGACAAAAAGATGAAAGATTATTAAATTATATTAAGAAATGCAGTGTACAAATAATAATGCTACAGGAGACACATTTGGAAAGAAGTGAGCCTGTGAATTTGATAAAGAAAGAATTTCAGGACAGATATTTAGCGGAATAGCAGGACTAAAGGAAAAGGTGAATACTTATACTAATTGCTAGTGGAGCTTTAATAGTGATGGAAGAGGAAATAAAAGATGATAATGGTAGATTACTGGTAGTAAGGGGCTACTGGCAAGGTAAGATTACACTGACATGCATTTATATTTCACCTAAAACTACTATTATGGAGCTTAATAACATTTTGGGAAAAATAATCAGCTTTTAGCAGGGAATATTACTTTTAGGTGGGGAGTGGAATTTGATTTGCAACAGTGAAGGATGTATTTGGGGAACGTAGAAGAGAAAATATGATAAGAGGGTAGATTTTTGAAGAAATTTACAAAAATGTTTGTCATGGAAGACATGAATTTTGTAGGAGGAGCTCTGAGAGAATGTACATTTTATTCAGCTAGGTACAATAACTGGGACAGACAAAAATTATATTTCACAGGAACATGTGCACTTAATGGAAAGCTTTGACATACATCCAATAAATATTTCAGATCATATGCCAATAACAACTAAGATAAAAATGCAGGGTAATGAAGTAAAAATGAGACACTAGTGCTTTCTAATTTATCTGTTAAAAGGGAGGAATTTAAGGAATGGGTAGTGGAAATTATTCAAAAGTTATTGGGGAAGATAGAAGTTTCTTGAACGGTTATAGCTTGCCAGTGGGATAAAATAAAATTGGAGTTTAAGAATAGGGTATGAATAAAAGAAAAGGTGATATGGTTAAGAAGTAACACAAATTATTTAGTGGGTGTGACATAGGTTAAAGTGTTGCGGAATAAGGGAAATCTCACAGAACAAGAAGAGGCACTAAAAAGAAAATAAGGAAGTATCTGGGTAATATACATAAGTTTAGAAAGATTGTTGTTAAGCAACTGTATTCTCATAATAACACCAGAGCACAAAAACTCTTAATACAATGACTTGGGCAAGAGAAAGTAGAAACATAGGCAGCTTATAACAAGAAAAATAACCAGAGATCCTATAGAGGTATTAGAGATATTTTAGAAATTTTATGAAAATTTGTGTGAAGCAGAGGAATGTGGAAATCAAGGAAAAGCACAAATATTAGAGGCAGAAGAGGCTTAATAGTTCACAGTTAAGGTAGGAGGATATGATAAAAAAATGGTGACATATACTCATCCTGCAAGAAAGGGTCCAGGAATCAATGGTATTCCTGTGGTAGTTTAGAATATACAAGGGAAGAAAGTGACAAAGGTCTGGAATTTTTTTAATAGTATTTTAAATGAGGGCAGGGGGAGCACCAATGTCTTGGAAGACAGTTGTGGTCGCTGTAATACCTAAAGATGGTAAAGACCCATCTAACCCAGGTTCATATAGTCCCATTTCAATCTTAAACCTTGACTGTAAAGTGTTTATGTCCATACTTGTTAAATGAATGGCACATGTGTTGCCAAAATTAATAGATGTGGATCAGTGTGGTTTTGTGGAAAGGAGGCAAACAGTTGACAACATTAATAGAACAATGATGATCCTGATGGAAGCAGAATGTAAGAAATTATCACTCTTTTGTTGGATTGTGATGCAGAGAAAGCATTCAGCACAGTAAGGGGATATTCTATGAGTAGGGCAATGGAGGTATTTGCATTCCCTGATACAATAGTAAAGTTAATTAGTAGGATATGTAAGTTATCAGAGGCAAATATTTCAGTGAAACAGTTCCTCTCTGATAAGTTTTGTCTAAACAGAGGAACCATGTAGAGGTGTCCACTTTCCCCTTTGTTATTTATATTATATTTAAAGCCATTGGCAAGGAAAATAAGGCACTCAGAATTTCAAGGCTATAATTGGTATGGTAATCAAAAAAAAGTTGGCTTAATTTGCAGACAATTATTATTTTGTATCTGATAAAACCAGAAAAGGATATCTCAGTGTTGTTGATCATTCTGAGACAGTTTCAAGATTTTTTTGGAATATAAAATTAAGATAAAACAAACTCTGTAGCTGTAAATGTTGTACCCTCACATGAATTGGTTCAGCAATACCCTTATTTATGGGGACACGATAAAATGAAGTATTTAGTAGTATGGGTTGAAAAGGATTCTGTTACTGCAGCTAAAGATATGTGACAAGAGACTAAACAAAAGATAATACAAAAACTGAAAATATTGAAGCTCTTGTTTATGGATATGGATTGCAAGTACAAGCAGTGAAAATGTTTTTAGTCCCTTTTGTTTTATTTACCTGTCAGGTATATTTTCATCATCCAGAGAAGTTGTGGACAGTAGTTAATAAAAGAGTTGAATGATTTCATCTGGGAAGGGAAGACAACAAGGGTCAAGTGGGATAAGCTGATCCTTCCAATAGAACAAGGTGGTTTAGAAGGGTCTATATCACATAGTCGAAGTCTTATAACTTCGAACACTAATGTTCAAACCATTATGTTCAAAGTTATAAAACTTCGACTATGGATAAAAAAAAAAACGGAAAAAAAATAAACTGTTTTAGGCAGGGGGGCAAGCCTCCCTGCACCTCCCACTGGGGGGACTGCACACCCCACATCCCCCGCTACTTAAATATACCAACTCCGAGATCGCACCCCTTTGAACAAAATGGAAACCTCCGCTTATGGAGATTTCCATTCAAATGCTTGAACTTTTACAAATTCAAACTTTTGGTGTCGACTATATGAGGTTCAAACTTGTAAAAGTTCGACTACGTGATAGGAACCCGGTTTAGAATTACATAATTTGAAGGGATATTGTACAGCTGCACAGTTAAGACTAATCTGTGTAACACAAAAAGAAAGTGGAAAGGGATGATGATATGCAGGGGTGAAATTTAAGAAATAAAGAGAGAGTGGGATTTTAAATACACATCTTTAAGGAGAACAACAGCCCGTACAGAATAGTATATTCGTAAAGTAGCAGAAAGTATTCTAAGAACTAAGGCAACAAGCGAATGGAGGAAGGAGGTTCTGCCGATAGGGATAACTGCAATTATGGGTACAGAGAATAGGCAAGAGGTGGCTGGAATTTACTGGAGATAACTGGCAATTAAGAACTAAGATTTTGGGAGCAAATAACTAGAGAAGAAAAGGTAATAAAATGGGGAGAGGTCAAGAAGACATTTGGACTGCAGGCTAGAGACTGCCTTTTTTATCAGGGATTGATATCAGAGTGCAGGCAAAAAGAAAAGGATAGGGAAATTCTAAGTGAAAAATCTACTCTGGTTTTTAGTTGAATCTAGAATAGAAGCTGCTGCTAAAAAGGAACAATTAGTGGGTTATATAAAATATTGCAGGATAACTATAGAAATCGGTCAGAGGAGGCTAGAAAGGATTGGAAAGGGAGATTTGATAAGAAATTCACAAGGAAACAATTGGAGGGCATATGTATGACTCCCAAATATGCAAAAAAGTATAAAAGACTTAACATTTTTGCTTGGAAGAGTTTGCATAGGTATTTTTATACCCCAAGCAGACTTCAAAGGATTTTTCCTCAAGTAGATGTGAAATGTTGGATGTGTGATGAGAAAGAAAAAGGTAACTGGCAACATATGTTTTGGGAGTGTGATGAGTTGGCAAATTTTAAAAATTCCCTACAGAGTACTCTGTTAGAGATATTATGTGAGCAAAAGGCTGTAAGTAAGGAAACATTTTTTGAGCTGCGATACAGGAACTGAATTGCCTAGGCATAGTAAGGCCTTGTTAAGTTTAATTCTGGTGGCTGCTAAAAAAAACAATTACTAGAAAATAGAAATCGACATTTAAACTATTTGAAGTAATGAATATTGTAACAGAAATGGTAGAACTGGAAGTGGGATCTTTAGAAAAGAGTAGGAGCAAATTATATAGAAAAAGTGAAACTTGTGGGAAACAATACATGCAAAATAATATATTTTGGAGGAGGAGGAGTAACGTTTAAGGAAAGGCAGGAATTGAGCAATTTATGTAATGTTGGACTGATGATTGTATAAAAATGTATCTGATGTATAATGTTTATAAATGTGAACATGTTAACATGGTTTGTTTTGTTTGTCTGCCTGCCTTAAGTGATAATAAAATGAATTTGTAAAAAAAAAAAAGAACTTAAGGAGAAAGATGCATTTCTTGTTTGTGTGCATTGCTCTACTTATGTCCATGAACAAATTGCATCCAAGACGATATAGTAGACCTGAGAAGACAATAATCAGAGACTGCACATAATGGTGCTATAAGGATAATTTCTGTCCAAGCAAAATCTGGAGTTACAGTAAGACAGCTTGGATACAGATTAATTGTGACATCAGCTTATCTGTGAATGTATCCTTTGTATCAAAGGAATTGGTAGTAAATTAAGTCACTGTAATTGATAAAGTATTGGGTAAGTCTGCAGAGTGCATGTTTTGGTAGAGAACTAGGCAGATAGTTTCCCAAATGCTTGTTCTTGCAGCATAAGCTGCATCTGGCCCATGTCTAGGTTAGATACATACTGAGTCTTAATGATATCTGCTGGTGTAATGGACGTGGCTGTTACGCTAAACTACCATGAATTTTTCACAAGTTTTTACCCTTCATAGTCTTTGACTCAAGGCCGTTCACTAATTAAATATGGTAATGCATTGTTTTCATACTGAAATAACTACTTATGTTATGCAGGTGGTGAAAGTGCTATGGATAAGGCTACAAAAGCAGTAACCAACAGCGAAATAATGTCCATTTCTAAGAAGATAACAATGCTAGAAATGAAAGAGTTGAATGAACGACAGAGGGCTGAACATGCACATAAAATGTATGAACATTTGAGGACTACACTAACACAAGTTGAAGAACGTAACTTTGAATTGGAAGCAAAGTTTTCAGAGGTAAACTGATAATTATGGCTCCTTCTGGGGGTACTACAATGGAGAATGTTTTTCTTACCAATAGGGTGTAGTAAAACCAGAAATGAGTTTATAAGAAGAACGGTTTGGGTGAACTGAAGAAAAAAAAATGTATGGTTGAACTTGTTTCTGTGCAAAAGATAAATTTGAAGTGCCAGTTTATGTAGTTTTGTGCAGTTATTCTGAAATTGCTTTCACAGATGTTGCATTTGTGTAACTCTCTGAAATCTTCCCTCCTGTGTGTTAGTCTCTGTTTCTTTTGTAATATCTCTGGCTATTTGTCACTATTTTCGACCCAACCTTTCCACTGTCCCCAACTCATATGTAATGTCGTGCATTGTCCTTTACACCTCCCCCTTCTCCTTAGTCAATGGATGCACTATATCTAAAGTTTGCTTTTCTCTCTGTTTACTTTTGTCATGTGTTCCTGTTTTCTTACTTCTTTTCTTGCATATTACCGTTATTGGTGTTAAAAATGTCAGACCTAATTTTACTTTTGTAACTATGTAGTAATTTTTCTGTCTGAATACTGCATGTGCATTTTGTTAAAGTTTGCTGTTTGCTACTTGCAGGCCATTGCAGTGCTACCTGTTGATTTTGTGGAGCATCATCTCAGTTGTGTTGGTGTGTTCTCATGGGTCACATTTGTAAAAAGTGGACATTTTAGTGCCTAACATGTTAACAACAGCTAAATGCCTTCATGCACAGCTTGCAGGTGAATTTACCAACTTGTTGATTCATTAGTCATTCCTGTTTCCTATGGCGACCTTGATTTTTTTTTTTAATAAAATGTATGTGGGGGCAAAGGGATCCCTTTTTTATTGACCCCACCCTCTGCACCTGTCAAACATCTGCCACCCCATAGGTCTGAAGCATATTCATTTTTTTAATAGTATTGGCCTCTCACAGACCATTAGCAGGGACAAAAGCTGATGGGAGGGGTCCTTTGGTTCCATTTACCTGTATCTGTTCTTTACTATGCTAATAGGTTACAGTGCTGCATCATCACTGCAGTCAGAGGGTCCAGCTTCACTCCCCCATACCAGAGGCTCCTGCATTGAACAGAGAACCATGATTGCCTTCAGACCAGGGGAATTATTGGTAGCCACATCTTCTGAAGCCTTGACATTCACAGTGCAGAGCTAGGGTGCTTTAATTTTATTATCTGACTTTATCAGGGCATCTAATGTAGGTACACTCATTGCCACAAGCTGCTTCCACACATGCAGTCCACAAAAGCTACCTCATATAGCTTGGCAGAGCCAAGCACATATCCACAATCAGTAGTGCTGCTCGCTCCTCCAATAGGAGCCAACAGTGCAGTGGGACTAGACCACCTTTCTTCCTCAAGAGTGGGCAAGCTGGCATCAGCCATTCCCTGTCATGCTCCCTTACAGGTTCCACCAGCACCTGGACCACAGTATATCTGGAGTTATCTGGGTCATAGTCAGGGCTATAATTATCCCTGCATACCCCAGAGCCACCTGGGACAATGAAAAAAATCACACTAATTGTAAGTCTTCCAACAGTCATAAGTTTCAAACCGAGTATGTTTCCATATATCTGCTGGGAGTTGTTAATGCAGTATGAGTTTTGCCTTTAAAAAATGGCAACATTTAGTAAGATTGATATATGAACATTATGTCTTGTTTTCCAGTTCATTAAGAGAAGGTAAAACAATATGGTGTAAATCAACAGTAGGGTGACATAAATGGAAATGTGTGCATAAATTAAACAACAGTGTTGTGTGTATGTGAATAACCTCTTAGATAGCAGGATAAAAAAGTTAGGTGGGTATCTAGGAACAGAGAAGTAACACACAGGAAGAAATAGGTTGGGTGGAAGCTGAAGGTGAAGAGAGAAGCATGTGAAATGATCATAAAGAGAAAGAGATTACTGGAGGGCATAACATACCTGGGAAGGCAAAGAAGAATGTAGATTGGTGTATATTAGAAATGTATTGAAGAACAGAACTAAAAGATCTACTTCTTACCATTACTCTTGGATGAAAGTACTGGAAATATTTGAAAAGATCGATGAAGATATATCATCTTATGTTTCTAATTTTACATAATATAAAATGTCAATGTTATTTGAATAGACACCAATGTAAATAGTTATACAATGGTTTGAAGTTAGTAATGTTTTAGAATTATAAATATGTTTTTTATCTTTATTTCATGTAATATTTTTTAACAGATCTTATTTGAAATAATAAAAAAATATTTAGTGAAAGAAATGTATTCAACAGTTATGATGCACTCATTGAGAGTGCACACTTGTATGCATATATATTTTTTTCATTTTTTCAATGCTATTAGTGAAACATATTAAAACATTGTTTTCAAACACCTTTTTTAAATTATCACTTAAAACCTAGGGACAAATACATTAGTAGAATGGGGAAATGATAAGTCAGCAAGCAAAGGAGAGTCGTATTGCTGGAATTGAATTCATCCTTAAGTCTTAGGTTCATAGGTTCATACTAGGCTGTCTGCCCTAGGGCATTTATAAGCCTAGCCAGAGTGTGTTTGGCTTTCGCCACCCATTTTAAATTAATTTTGCTATGCCCTTTTTTGAGGTTAGTATACTGTGCCTCTGTCTAACAGTGACACAGAAGTGATACCCGGGGTAAACCTACGATCCCCCATCCACTCATCAAGATTCCTCTTGAAGAGAGTCAATGAGGGACTCTGCCTAACCTGGACTGGGATTTTATTCCAGAGTGAAGGGAGCCTCTGGGTTATGAATCTGTCCCTCCAGCATGTCCTATTTATTTCAGTGCTGAGGTTCAAGTCTCTCGAGCATGTAGCTCGATGGGATTTGGATTTTCTGAGGTGCAGCATGTCCATTAATTCCGGGTTGGACATGGCTTTATACGTCAGGCACAGATCACCTCTGAGCAGGCGGTATGCCACTGAGTAGAGCTGGAGTTTCTTTAACCGGGCAGCATATGGCATCTCTTTGAGCCCTTTGATCCTCTTGGTGAGGTACTTTTGGGGTCTTTCCAGTTGCTGCAGATGTCTCGTAAGGTACATCCCAAAAGGGGCATTGTACTCAATTATGGGCCTGATGAGGGATGAGTAAAGAGGCACGATGACCTCCCCTGATCTAGATGTGAATCCCTTCATGATTAGGTGGGCTATATAAAATGTTTTTCTAACCACTTTGGCCACGTGGTTGTCAAATGAGAAATTGCTATCAACTTGGGTCCCTAATTAATTCTTCCGTACTTAATGGATTACCACTTATGTGGTAATTTGTGGGCACTTTGTTTTTGCCAAAGGGAATGACTATACACTTTTTGGCATTTAGCTTGAGGCCATGGCTCTGGCACCAGTTGTCTGTTTCTATGAGGCCCTTTTGGAGGATGCTTGTGTTGGCTGGAGAGTCGATTATGGCACCCAGTTTGCAGTCATCTGCGAACTTGGTCAGCCACAGTCCTTCCGTGTTGGCCTGTACCTCTGAGAAATATATACCGAACAAGAGAGGTCCAAGGACTGAGCCTTGTGGGATGCCACTTGTAACTGGTTTGGAATCTGACATGGCTCCAGCAATTCTAACCATGTGGGTTCTGTCCTTGAGCCAGTTTGCAACCCATCTAGTGACATAGGGGTTTATATTTAAGCTGGTGAGCTTATCTATAATGCCAGAGTGGGGTATTGCATCGAAGGCTTTTGCGAGGTCCAGGTAGGCTGTGTGGACCACCTTCCCCTCATCAATGGCCTTGGTGACTGTTTCAAAGAAATCAACCAGGTTTAAGAGGCAGGATCTGCCCTTAACAAAGCCGAACTGGGTAGGATCCAGTGTCTGTAGGTCCCCAATATCTTTATTTATAAGGTCCATGATGATCCTTTCCACAGCTTTGCAGACCAAGCTAGTCAGGCTTATGGGGTGATAGTTTCCAGGATCCGTTGAGGCACCACCTTTGTGGAGAGGGACCACCGTTGCTGTACGCCACTCTTTGGGTACATATCCTGTAGTAAGGCTGAGATTGAACAGTAGTTTTATGTTTGGGTTGAGCTCTTCTTGGAGTTCATGTAGGACGCAGCCCGGGACACTGTCTGGTCCCATTGATGCTGTGTTTTTTGCTTTGGAGAGGGCGGCTCTTACCTGAGCATCTGAGATGTCAGGGGGGCAGCACTCTGCTGGGATAGATATTTGCCCTGTTGGTGGGGAAGAGGGGTGAGAAGTTTGCACTGAACCTGTCAGCTAGGATGTTGGCAATGTCTGTGGGTTCGGTGTATTTTTTGTCATTTTGGACTAATTCTGAGCATATCTGGGAATTCCCACCCAGGTTCCTAACATAACTAAAGAAAGCCTTGTGATTATCCTTAGTGTCCTGTGCAATTTTTCTCTCGAAGCTGGCCTTAGATGATTTTATGAGTGCCTGTAGTTTTTTGCTAATACTGATCAGAGATGCCTTCCCTTTTTGGGATTTTGCGCTATCATGTAGTAGCTTCCTCCTTCTATTGTATAGTTTGTTTATGGCTGGGGTCCACCAGACAGGACGCCTGCCTTTGGAGGATTGGGTCTTGGTTTTATTTGGGATTGCATGATCCATGCATTCCTGAAGGTGTTCATAGAATGTGTTTATAAAGGATTCTGCGGTCTGGGACGTATTTTCCACAGGCCCAGGGGCTTTGAAGGATTCCACCTCGGTTTTGAGGAGTGTGAAATTTGCTTTAGAGAAGTTTTTCACTGTGGTTTTCTGGGCAGGGGGTGGGGTCGGGATGTGAATATCCAGTGAGATTAGTTTATGGTCTGATCTTACCAGTGAGGGATACACTTCTGGTCTGGAGCATCGAGTCCCCATGTTGGTGATGATCAGGTCCAGTATGTTTTCCCCTCATGTGGGAGTGGTAACAATTTGTTCCTTAGCATTTGAGTTTATAAATTCTAGGAACCTTTGGGCTAGGGTGTTGGAGCTAGAGTAATGCTCCCAGTCTTTGTTTGGGTAGTTGAAGTCGCCCAATGTAATGGTGTTTGGAGAGACCTTCATATTTTCCAGTGTTCTCAGGAAGGCCAAGTGGAGTTCCTGGGTTTGGGAGGGTGGTCTGCAGCAGGCTATAAACTGGAAGGCAGTTTTACCCACTGTTAGTTGCACATGGATAGTCTCTGATGCTTCGTGCTGTGCCACCAACCTGGAGGTGTGGGTATCTTTGACGAATATTGATACTCCCCCTCCTTTTGTGGTTCGGTCCAAGTTTTGGGGCCGAAAAGCATGGTATGAGGTGTATAACCTGGTAGTGCTGGGGTGCTCTTGGGAGCCTTGAATCAGGTTTCTGTTACTGCACAGATATCGATGTTCTCCATGCTAAGGAGAGTTTCGAGTGCATGCATCTTGAGGTTTAGACTTCTGGCGTTGAGTAGCATTACTCTTAGTTTCTTATCCCTTGTGATACCTATGGAGGTGTGTTTGTCTTTTGAGCCTTGCCTAAAAAAGGCACTATGGGGGAAGCAAGAGCCTTTGCCAATATCCGAAAGCCCAGGGGTGATCGGTGCAAGCCGTCCCTAGCGAAGCATCGTGGCTTGTCGTCCTAGGCTGACAGGCATTGGATCCCCTTTGAATGACACCAATACTTAAGCCAATTGTTGAAATTGATCATCTTGTCTTCATATTGTGGCATCATTCTTGGTGAAATTAAGTTGCTACTCAAGGTCAGGGTCATACCGGCCTGGGCTACATGCTCAGAGAGCTCCTCTATGTCTCTTTTCATGTAGTCCAGGGAGGTACGTCTCAGGTCATTCACACCAGCATGGACAATGACTGAGTCATATTTGTACTTGCCTTGGAGTGACCTGAGTGCTTGTGTTATGTGGCGGATCCTAGCGCCCGACAGGCAGCTCACCGTGACCTTCTCCTTGTTCAGCCTGGTGAGCGGGACGTCAGTGTGCCTGACGATAGAGTCACCTATTACAAGTGTATCAGGTGTGTTGTTTAGCCTTAAGGGCTGTGACTGTTCGGCACACTGGCTTTGTGAGCTATGTGTTGCACGTGTTTTGTTTTGGGATAGCGGTTGCTTGGGTGTCTGCTTTGGAGGTCTCTGTTGCTTAGGCAGATTTTTATTTAGAGACTCCGAGTATGTTTTTGTGTGTTTATGTGTTTGGTTTGCTGTCATGGTAGGTCTATGTGAGACTGGAATTGTAGTGAGTGTGGTTTCCTTTTCCTCCTGACTGGTTACGCCAGTACTGAGTTGAGAGAGCTTAGCCTCCAGTTTGGCTATATGGTTGCATCTCTCACATGTGTTGGAATTTGTTGGGAGGAGGAGAGGGTTGTCTGTGTACATGAGACAGTTGTAACATTGCCTCAGGATTCCCAAATTCACCAGCTGGACTGGAGAGGAGATTGACAACTGACCTTTGGACATGCTAGAATAGTATTGGGAATTCCTTTATAATTGAAGAAAAAAGGGCCAATGGGGAACAAGGTACTCAAGGGGAGTTTGTGAAGGTGTAGTGCTTTTAATTTTTTAGCGCTGACCTATATAATTGCTTTAGTGAGCAAGTGCCAGGTAACTTAAATGCAATGTGCTACAGGTAACTTAAATGCAAAAACGACAAACAGTAACTTTCATTTAAGTGAAACAAGGAAATAAGTACAGTAAGCAATGCAGATATCACTAGGGATCCACAGAAGTGCTGAAAAGCCGCGTTTTAGGTGGAATTAGCGTTTCAGGGAAATAACAAGCAAACAAACAACAAGCATACAAACAAAGCTAGATTCAGCAGGCCTGGATCTAGTCTATGCTACAGCAAACAAGGTGTACCAATTTCAGTAAGAAACAGTTCAAATATGCAGGCACTATAAGCCTTTAACCAAAAATTCCCAGCTCAGAAGGGCAGAGTCCAGCCTCTCCACCAACAAGAGTGCAGACCACGAACCCTCTTAATGTAAAATAACTGGCCTGAAGCCCAAGTGCTTAAACCAGAATTAATACACTTTTAGAATAACAGACACTGAGCCCTCAATCAGCAGTTCCCAACTTAGAAGTATGTAAGTTACCTGTCCTGCCACCACAGTGCAGGCCACAATCCTTCCTAATGTAAAACAACTGGTCTGAAGCCCAAGTGCTTAAACTAAAAGGCTTAGAATGAGTTACAACAAGCAGTAATAAATACAACTGAGTAATTTTAAGATAACGCAAAAGCAAAATAAAGTAGGAAGAAACACAAATACAGTAAAAGCAGATAATTTTTTTTTTTTTTTTGAGTGAGCAAATGAGATGGGCCCAGGAAGAGTATCCAAGTGCAAATTTACAAGAGGGGCGGGCAGTTTTCAAAGCCACCAAGATTAACACCAAGACAAAAACAGGGAGGGAGGGTGGGGACCTACTGAAAAAACAGTCAACTTCCAGCTAGATATTGCTCAATGCAACACAAACAAATTACTTTAAATTGTGTATTATTTGATAAAAGTGCAGGTAAAAATCTACTTAACTCCACTCAAGTAGGTCTCAGTTGGCCAAAGCTCACAGTTTAAACAGAAAACAATTCACTGTACCACTTGTATAAGACAGAAACCGAATAACAATGAGGTAAACTACGCCCACTTATTACTGGCTTTGCAGGTTTTCTAACAAGCCTTAACTGAAAATACCACTTGTATAAGTCCTACTGAAAAAACAGTCAACTTCCAGCTAGATATTGCTCAATGCAACACAAACAAATTACTTTAAATTGTGTATTATTTGATAAAAGTGCAGGTAAAACCTACTTAACTCCACTCATGTAGGTCTCAGTTGGCCAAAGCTCACAGTTTAAACAGAAAACAATTCACTGTACCACTTGTATAAGACAGAAACCAAATAACAATGAGGTAAACTACCCCACTTATCACTGGCTGTGCAGGTTTTTTAACGAGCCTTAACTGAAAATACCACTTGTATAAGACCTACTGAAAAAACAGTCAACTTCCAGCTAGATATTGCTCAATGCAACATAAACAAATAACTTTAAATCGTGTATTATTTGATAAAAGTGCAGGTAAAAATCTACTTAACTCCACTCATGTAGGTCTCAGTTGGCCAAAGCTCACAGTTTAAACAGAAAACAATTCACTGTACCACTTGTATAAGACAGAAACCGGATAACAGTGAGGTAAACTACCCCCACTTATTACTGGCTATGCAGGTTTTTTAACAAGCCTTAACTGAAAATACCACTTGCATAAAACCTACTGAAAAAAACAGTCAACTTCCAGCTAGATATTGCTCAATGCAACACAAACAAATTACTTTAAATCGTGTATTATTTGATAAAAGTGCAGGTAAAAACCTACTTAACTCCACTCATGTAGGTCTCAGTTGGCCAAAGCTCACAGTTTAAATAGAAAACAATTCACTGTATCACTTGTATAAGACAGAAACCGAATAACAATGAGGTAAACTACCCCCACTTATCACTGGATATGCAGGTTTTTTTAAAAAGCCTTAACTGAAAATACCACTTGTACAAGACCTACTGAAAAAACAGTCAACTTCCAGCTAGATATTGCTCAATGCAACACAAACAAATTACTTTAAATCGTGTATTATGTGATAAAAATGCAGCTAAAAATCTACTTAACTCCACTCATGTAGGTCTCAGTTGGCCAAAGCTCACAGTTTAAACAGAAAACAATTCACTGTACCACTTTTGTAGGACAGAAACCAAATAACAATGAGGTAATCTACCCCCACTTATCACTGGCTGTGCAGGTTTTTTAACAAGCCGTAACTGAAAATACCACTTGTATAAGACCTACTGAAAAAACAGTCAACTTCCTGCTAGATATTGCTCAATGCAACACAAACAAATTACTTTAAATCATGTATTATTTTATAAAAGTGCAGGTAAAAATCTACTTAACTCCACTCATGTAGGTCTCAGTTGGCCAAAGCTCACAGTTTAAACAGAAAACAATTCACTGTACCACTTGTATAAGACAGAAACCGGATAACAGTGAGGTAAACTACCCCCACTTATTACTGGCTATGCAGGTTTTTTAACAAGCCTTAACTGAAAATACCACTTGCATAAAACCTACTGAAAAAAACAGTCAACTTCCAGCTAGATATTGCTCAATGCAACACAAACAAATTACTTTAAATTGTGTATTATTTGATAAAAGTGCAGGTAAAACCTACTTAACTCCACTCATGTAGGTCTCAGTTGGCCAAAGCTCACAGTTTAAACAGAAAACAATTCACTGTACCACTTGTATAAGACAGAAACCGAATAACAATGAGGTAAACTACCCCCACTTATCACTGGCTATGCAGGTTTTTTAACAAGCCTTAACTGAAAATACCACTTGTATAAGACCTACTGAAAAAACAGTCAACTTCCAGCTAGATATTGCTCAATGCAACACAAACAAATAACTTTAAATCGTGTATTATTTGATAAAAGTGCAGGTAAAAATCTACTTAACTCCACTCATGTAGGTCTCAGTTGGCCAAAGCTCACAGTTTAAACAGAAAACAATTCACTGTACCACTTGTATAAGACAGAAACCGAATAACAATGAGGTAAACTACCCCCACTTATCACTGGCTATGCAGGTTTTTTAACAAGCCTTAACTGAAAATACCACTTGTATAAGACCTACTGAAAAAACAGTCAACTTCCAGCTAAATATTGCTCAATGCAACACAAACAAATAACTTTAAATCGTGTATTATTTGATAAAAGTGCAGGTAAAAATCTACTTAACTCCACTCATGTAGGTCTCAGTTGGCCAAAGCTCACAGTTTAAACAGAAAACAATTCACTGTACCACTTGTATAAGACAGAAACCGGATAACAATGAGGTAAACTACCCCCACTTATTACTGGCTATGCAGGTTTTTTAACAAGCCTTAACTGAAAATACCACTTGCATAAGACCTACTGAAAAATACAGTCAACTTCCAGCTAGATATTGCTCAATGCAACACAAACAAATTACTTTAAATTGTGTATTATTTGATAAAAGTGCAGGTAAAAACCTACTTAACTCCACTCATGTAGGTCTCAGTTGGCCAAAGCTCACAGTTTAAACAGAAAACAATTCACTGTACCACTTGTATAAGACAGAAACCGAATAACAATGAGGTAAACTACCCCCACTTATCACTGGCTATGCAGGTTTTTTAACAAGCCTTAACTGAAAATACCACTTGTATAAGACCTACTGAAAAAACAGTCAACTTCCAGCTAGATATTGCTCAATGCAACACAAACAAATTACTTTAAATTGTGTATTATTTGATAAAAGTGCAGGTAAAAACCTACTTAACTCCACTCATGTAGGTCTCAGTTGGCCAAAGCTCACAGTTTAAACAGAAAACAATTCACTGTACCACTTGTATAAGACAGAAACCAAATAACAATGAGGTAAACTACCCCCACTTATCACTGGCTGTGCAGGTTTTTTAACGAGCCTTAACTGAAAATACCACTTGTATAAGACCTACTGAAAAAACAGTCAACTTCCAGCTAGATATTGCTCAATGCAACACAAACAAATAACTTTAAATCGTGTATTATTTGATAAAAGTGCAGGTAAAAATCTACTTAACTCCACTCATGTAGGTCTCAGTTGGCCAAAGCTCACAGTTTAAACAGAAAACAATTCACTGTACCACTTGTATAAGACAGAAACCGGATAACAGTGAGGTAAACTACCCCCACTTATTACTGGCTATGCAGGTTTTTTAACAAGCCTTAACTGAAAATACCACTTGCATAAAACCTACTGAAAAAAACAGTCAACTTCCAGCTAGATATTGCTCAATGCAACACAAACAAATTACTTTAAATCCTGTATTATTTGATAAAAGTGCAGGTAAAAACCTACTTAACTCCACTCATGTAGGTCTCAGTTGGCCAAAGCTCACAGTTTAAACAGAAAACAATTCACTGTACCACTTGTATAAGGCAGAAACCGAATAACAATGAGGTAAACTACCCCCACTTATCACTGGCTATGCAGGTTTTTAACAAGCCTTAACTGAAAATACCACTTGTATAAGACCTACTGAAAAAACAGTCAACTTCCAGCTAGATATTGCTCAATGCAACACAAACAAATAACTTTAAATCGTGTATTATTTGATAAAAGTGCAGGTAAAAATCTACTTAACTCCACTCATGTAGGTCTCAGTTGGCCAAAGCTCACAGTTTAAACAGAAAACAATTCACTGTACCACTTGTATAAGACAGAAACCGAATAACAATGAGGTAAACTACCCTAACTTATCACTGGCTATGCAGGTTTTTTAACAAGCCTTAACTGAAAATACCACTTGTATAAGACCTACTGAAAAAACAGTCAACTTCCAGCTAAATATTGCTCAATGCAACACAAACAAATAACTTTAAATCGTATTATTTGATAAATAACTCCACTCATGTAGGTCTCAGTTGGCCAAAGCTCACAGTTTAAACAGAAAACAATTCACTGTACCACTTGTATAAGACAGAAACCGGATAACAATGAGGTAAACTACCCCCACTTATTACTGGCTATGCAGGTTTTTTAACAAGCCTTAACTGAAAATACCACTTGCATAAGACCTACTGAAAAAACAGTCAACTTCCAGCTAGATATTGCTCAATGCAACACAAACAAATTACTTTAAATTGTGTATTATTTGATAAAAGTGCAGGTAAAAATCTACTTAACTCCACTCATGTAGGTCTCAGTTGGCCAAAGCTCACAGTTTAAACAGAAAACAATTCACTGTACCACTTGTATAAGACAGAAACCGAATAACAATGAGGTAAACTACCCCACTTATCACTGGCTATGCAGGTTTTTAACAAGCCTTAACTGAAAATACCACTTGTATAAGACCTACTGAAAAAACAGTCAACTTCCAGCTAGATATTGCTCAATGCAACACAAACAAATTACTTTAAATCGTGTATTATTTGATAAAAGTGCAGGTAAAAATCTACTTAACTCCACTCATGTAGGTCTCAGTTGGCCAAAGCTCACAGTTTAAACAGAAAACAATTCACTGTACCACTTGTATAAGACAGAAACCGAATAACAATGAGGTAAACTACCCCACTTATCACTGGCTATGCAGGTTTTTAACAAGCCTTAACTGAAAATACCACTTGTATAAGACCTACTGAAAAACAGTCAACTTCCAGCTAGATATTGCTCAATGCAACACAAACAAATAACTTTAAATCGTGTATTATTTGATAAAAGTGCAGGTAAAAATCTACTTAACTCCACTCATGTAGGTCTCAGTTGGCCAAAGCTCACAGTTTAAACAGAAAACAATTCACTGTACCACTTGTATAAGACAGAAACCGAATAACAATGAGGTAAACTACCCCACTTATCACTGGCTATGCAGGTTTTTAACAAGCCTTAACTGAAAATACCACTTGTATAAGACCTACTGAAAAAACAGTCAACTTCCAGCTAGATATTGCTCAATGCAACACAAACAAATTACTTTAAATCGTGTATTATTTGATAAAAGTGCAGGTAAAATCTACTTAACTCCACTCATGTAGGTCTCAGTTGGCCAAAGCTCACAGTTTAAACAGAAAACAATTCACTGTACCACTTGTATAAGACAGAAACCGGATAACAATGAGGTAAACTACCCCCACTTATTACTGGCTATGCAGGTTTTTTAACAAGCCTTAACTGAAAATACCACTTGCATAAGACCTACTGAAAAATACAGTGAACTTCCAGCTAGATATTGCTCAATGCAACACAAACAAATTACTTTAAATTGTGTATTACTTGATAAAAGTGCAGGTAAAAATCTACTTAACTCCACTCATGTAGGTCTCAGTTGGCCAAAGCTCACAGTTGAAACAGAAAACAATTCATTGTACCACTTGTATAATACAGAAACTGAATAACAATGAGGTAAACTACCCCCACTTATCACTGGCTATGCAGGTTTTTAAAAAAGCCTTAACTGAAAATACCACTTGTATAAGACCTACTGAAAATGGCCACAGTTTAAGAGAAAACAATTCATCGCACCACTTTATATAAGGTGCAGAAAAACGAATAACAATGAGTAAACTACCTAACTTATCATGGCATATGCAGGTTTTTAAAAAAGCCTTAACTGAAAATACCACTTGTATAAGACCTACTGAAAAAACAGTCAACTTCCAGCTAGATATTGCTCAATGCAACACAAGCAAATTACTTTAAATTGTGTATTATTTGATAAAAGTGCAGGTAAAAATGTACTTATCTCCGCTCATGTAGGTCTCAGTTGGCCAAAGCTCACAGTTTAAACAGAAAACAATTCACTGTACCACTTGTATAAGACAGAAACCGAATAACAATGAGGTAAACTACCCCCACTTATCACTGGCTATGCAGGCTTTTTAACAAGCCTTAACAGAAAATACCACTTGTATAAGACCTACTGAAAAAACAGTCAACTTCCAGCTAGATATTGCTCAATGCAACACAAACAAATTACTTTAAATTGTGTATTATTTGATAAAAGTGCAGGTAAAAATCTGCTTAACTCCACTCATGTAGGTCTCAGTTGGCCAAAGCTCACAGTTTAAACAGAAAACAATTCACTGTACCACTTGTATAAGACAGAAACCGAATAACAATGAGGTAAACTACCCCACTTATCACTGGCTATGCAGGTTTTTTAACAAGCCTTAACTGAAAATACCACTTGTATAAGACCTACTGAAAAAACAGTCAACTTCCAGCTAGATATTGCTCAATGCAACACAAACAAATTACTTTAAATCGTGTATTATTTGATAAAAGTGCAGGTAAAAATCTACTTAACTCCACTCATGTAGGTCTCAGTTGGCCAAAGCTCACAGTTTAAGCAAGTCTTGGTGAGTACCTTCATGAGGTGGACCCTGTTTTTCTCAAAATCTCACCAAGATAACACTGATATAATATATAGACTGCATTTTATTCATATATGTATATATCATGGACAAAAGTAGGTTAAAAAATAAAAAAAGATAAGAGTACACATGACCCAGGATAAAAAAGTGCCCAATCCTGGCAGGTGCACTGGTGCCAGGACTGGAAAAAATGACAGTTTAGAATCCTCAAGACACAGAAACATTCTGACAGTTGGGCTAGGCCAGGCCAAGGGGATGATGGACCCCTCTTGTAAAAGGAGGTAGTAATCCACAAAAATCACAAAAACTGATAGGCCAGAAAAGAGCCATAAAGAGGATAGAGTGGACTACTGAGGATAAGAAAGAAATTATGTATTGTTACTATTATGCAAGCAGATAGAAGAAATAAAAAGATTAAGAGAGAAATTCGAGGAAAGGAAAAATATTTCCACAAGAAAAACTGTCAGAAGCTTCAAATAAAAATGTGTGTTCATTAATAAAACATATTTATGAAGAACATTATATAGACCAAGAAACCATGAGCCGTTTGGAAAAAGAAGCAACTGAGGAAATGCAAAAATATAAGGAACAAAATCTAGAGACTTTTGAAAGGTATAAAAAAGCAATATGGGCATGGGAAAGAGAGAGAGATCTGATATGGCGTAATGTTTATGCAAAGGAGAAAACCAAATTAATCAATACAAAAAAAGCAGCCCCAAATATATTCGAAGAGAAATACAGGCAAAGGCATCCAGATATGGAAAATTTCACAATACAAAAAATAAGATCACAAAGCGAAAACAGAATAGAAGATCTGGAAAGCAGAAGTTAACAAAAAATAAAAGCTGAAGTTATGGAATACCTGCGAAGTGAAGGATCCCCTTGGACAGATTCATAACCCAGAGGCTCCCTTCACTCTGGAATAAAATCCCAGTCCAGGTTAGGCAGAGTCCCTCAATGACTCTCTTCAAGAGGAATCTTGATGAGTGGATGGGAGATCGTAGGTTTACCCCGGGTATCACTTCTGTGTCACTGTTAAACAGAGGCACAGTATACTAACCTCGAAAAAGGGTATAGCAAAATAAATTTAAAATGGGTGGCGAAAGCCAAACACATTCTGGCTAGGCTTATAAATGCCCTAGGGCAGATAGCCTAGTATGAACCTATAAAACTATGAACCTATTTAGTGTAGAAAGTCTAACACAGGTTATATCACAGCATGATGGAACAACGAGTCGCCCATGTAAGGAGAATCAGGAGGAGCTGGAGACATTTGAAGAAATATGAACAAGGGAAAGAAAAAGAGATTTAATATGGTGCAGTATTTATGCAAAAGAGAAAGCAAAACTAATCAATACAAAAAGCGCAGCACCAAAAATATTTGAAGAGAAATAGAGGCAAATGCATCCAGACGTGGAAAATTTTTCAGTACAAAAAATAAGAAAACAAAGAGGAAAAGTAGAAAAGAGGATTAGTAAGGGAGAAGTTAAAGATTTAGAAACTGCGATTATGGATTACCTGCCAAGTGAAGGATTTAGTGTAGAAAATCTAACTCTGATAACATCACAGCAGTATAGAGCAGTGGATCCCCAAATTAAGGAGAAACCAGTGGCGTGGGAAACATCTGATCAGTTGTCATATGAAGATACTTTGGAGCCTTCCATGGGAAACCAGTACAAATGTTCAGTTGGAGTTGCAAGGAAAGGGAAGGAACAAGAAACTGTGACAACTCTGACGCAGTCAATGTTGCGGAGTGATAGGTCAGTGAGTTCCCATATGAAAGAGCAATGGATGACACGGGATGAATCTGAAGAGAATGTGGCACAGGAAGATGCTCTAAAACTTTCTATAGAATGCCCACAGGGAATGGAGAACAAAGAATGTGCCTTCAGTTTAGAAGAAAACTATCTAAGCGAATAGTTGCTTGATTTAATAGAGATAGGCATAGTAAGAACAGTGAAAGAAATGGGCTACAAAAAGTCAATAAAACTCAGAAATTTAGATGTTTGATAAAAGAAATGAACACAGTAATTAGGACTGTTCTTAGAGATTCATGTGACACAACAGAAGAACATAGGATAAATTACTGTGCAGCTAAATTAATAACAGATAAAGTCTTACACAAAAACACAGGCTTGTAAAGGAAAGGAAGGGGAGGAACTGAATGCCATCACAGAAGTATTGAATAGAGAAACTTATAAAACAGTTAAGACAAGAATTGTCACTGTTAAAAGAGCACATAAGAGGAAACAGGTCAACAAAAATACTCAGTGATAAAAGCAATGCACAGTATCAGAAGAGATCAGGATCTGTTGTGCACTTTCGCAAATAAACTAAAAATGTCAGCACAAGCAGATAAACTTAGAAGATATGCAGATGAGTGTAAAGGAAATGTACAAAATAAGCAATTTATTGATGAACAAAAAAAAAGTTTTATAGATAACTGGGAAACAAGACAAAAAGAGTTGGAACACACTGCCAGAAAAGAATAAATAGATAAATTTTGGAGAAATATCTGTGAAGATCCTGTGGAACATAAAGTTGCTAAATTGATAGTAGAAGTAAAAGAAAAAAAGAATAACAAGTTTCAAGTACAGGATATGAAGTGGGATGAGTTACACCAGTCTGGTTAACAGCAGGAAAAACAATACTTCTACTTAAGAGTAAACCTTGCAAGCTATCCTAAAAACTATACACCAATAACTTGCCTTCCAGCAATGTATAAACTATCCCCGGGATTCAAGAAGTTCGGCGCAAGGACGGTTTTAGCCTTGCGCCGAGCGTCCTCACTACAGATGGCACAGCAATGCCATATGAATATGTATGAGGGCACGCCACTGCACCCTCGACGTGCACAGGAAACGTGTGCGAGTGCAGGTGGCGTGTACAAGTGCTCTACGGAGGCTTAAACATGCCCCGACAGTTGCAAAACCTACTATGCCTACTAGTAGAGCCTGCCTTTAATAGTAAGTCAGTAATTCAGTGTCCGTGGATACCGAAATGTATGCTAAGCATGCAAGAGTGTGCACGAACAGTGAAATAAAATCGAAGTAGTAAACACACAAGCACGTAGTGGAATGTTGAGCCCTGTCCCTATAACTTTCACAAATAGATTCCCTGTGTCCCTATTATACATTTGAATTGCTGCAATATCAAGGGTGTAAGCAAAGCGCAGCGTGTTTGTGCGTCGCTGCCCTCCGCCGAGCGTAGCTTACACATCATATTCATTCAAATAGAGAAAAACATGCGGAATAAACGTAAATGTCAATAGTGTAGTGTTTAGAGCATCCGCCTAAAGAGCAGGCATTCACGGTTGAGCCCAACAATAGCACATATCATTTTCCATGTGGAATGAATGTCGTTTTGCTGTAAAACTGACATAAGAGTATCACATGAGATATTTAACTTAAATATCATTCAAGCAAAGTGGCACTGTCATAATGAATAAGGTACTAGTAAGCAGGTGTAAGCACAAATATGCAGCAGTGAATACATATAAGTACCAGTAAGCAAGACTGAGTGCGCTTGCGCGGGTCTAAGCAGTACCCAGCATAGGAAATGTATATAAGTATATACAGATATATAATATATATATATATATATATATATATATATATATATATATATATATATATATATATATGTATGTATATATATATATATATATATATATATATATATATATATATATACATATATGTATATATATATATATGTATATATATATATATATATATATATATATATATATGTATGTATATATATATGTATATATATATATATATATATATATATATATATATATATATATATATATATATATATATATATATATATATATATATATATATATATATATATATATATATATATATATATGTATGTATGAAGAAAGAACGACGTAACAATAAAACATACAAAAAGAATGAGAAGGGAATCAACAGCAACCCCAGTATTATATAGCGCTGTCAGCATATGTCATGTCAAGCTGGGCAGGAGTGAGCAAAGCACTGCTACTCACACCACAGGCAGGATATTACCAGTGGGAGTAACATTGTTGATCTGCTAAGTCTACTTTACACACAGAGGGTAGTCCCTGGTGGGACTACCCAAAAATTGATAGACCATTTGGCCATCTGACCATTACACAAGCAAGGGCAGGTATGTTCAAGGACTAAATCATAGGAGAGCCTGAGAATACATGGGTTGGGACAACATACGTGTAGGGCCCCTAACGCTCGGGAGAGGGCAATGTGTGGAGGTGTGTCATGGCTGTGATAACAAGTGGACAATGGATGGTATGCATGTATGTTGAACACGAGTGAGGTGGAGGAACTATGGGTATGAAATTATGGATCTAGGCGTGCCAGAGTTGGATGGGCTGGTTCTAATTGGACCACCCCGTGGAGGTCAGCAAGTTCGTTATAAGTATATGTGCATACACACATGCAGACATCAATATGTAGAAGTACATTCTCTGCAACACATTCATTCCATTTGCAGACATAAATAACATGAATGTGCCCTTACAAACCTCGACAGTAGATAGAATAATAGGTTGTGCATAAGAGGGATGGGACAAAACTGCTAAAACGCAGAAGTGTGTACAATGTCTGAAGTCAGTGCTGTGCTGAAAAAAATCAAATGTGAGGACTTTTCCACACATGGAATCATTCCTGTGATCTGCCTGCTACGGCAACGCCAATTACTAAACCGGTCTATTTGTAAAAGAAATACGCCGAACACATCCATAATTAGGCTCTCATTTGTAATGTGTGCGTTACCACATAGTCATGCTTATTAATTTATTGTAGTGTCATGTTAACGGGAGTAAGGATGTAATGAAGTATAGAGTCTAAATGTGGGACAACCCAAAAATTGCGAATAGTATTCTTTTTGTCACTCATGTCACCAATGTTTGTGAACTAAACGTTTGGGAGTTCTTAGGATACGTGGAATGAGTCAACCGATGGGATGGGTCTATAGGAGTAGGGAGTGGCCAATGTGTAGTGGTTTGGATACACTGCGAATCCACCTGGAGAATGGATGACTGTAGTGTTAGGGAGGCGTTGGGGTGTATTTTTGGGGAACCAGGAGCCATGGGTATATGGGTATATATGCAAATGAAGCAACACAGTAATAGTGTATTGGTTAGAGCAACCGCCTAACGAACAGACATTCCCATACCGAATCCCACTGCATCACATACCATTTACCATCAGTGATCTGTACATGAACATATTGCGACATCTGTCCGCTGTATAACTTGCAAAATATCAATTAAAAGTTAACTGGAGCGAAGTGTCAGTGTCATAATGAATAAGGCACTAGTAAGCAGGTTTAATCATATATAAACACCAGTAAGCATGTGTAAGTGTGTTTGTGCATGGTATGCATTGCTTTACAGACACATACACACACACACACTCACACACACAGATTTTATATATATATATATATATATATATATATATATGTAAATATATATATATATATATATATATATATATACATATATATATATATATATATATATATATATATATATATATATATATATATATATATATATATACATATTATATACATATATATATATATATATATATATATATATATATATATATATATATATATATATATATATAGATATATATATATATAGATATATATATATATATATATATAGTGTGTGTGTGCGTAGATATACAGCTATGATAAGAAACAGCACACAAGAATGACATATGTTCACAGGCTATGCCAATGGAAGTGAGGGTCCCAAGCAAGAAACATGAAACACGTAGCATGACCTTCCACCCCCCCCAGCCGGACACGGGAAACATATACACAAACAATGTAAAGAGTCCACTGATCCCCAAACCACAGGCAGGGTACAACCGGGGGGGGGGGGTACACAGTGCACCCGTGAATTCTAATCTTGGAACACAGACAGGAGCGTCCCTTGCGGGACACCCCAAAAATTGGCAAGACCAAAAGAAGGTGATAGACCGAACATTCTGGCTGGTATACATACTCAGAATACAAGGGTGGGAAAGCCTGATGACCCATGGGTCGAGACAATTGTATGAAATGGGTCCCATGAAGTGGAGAGTGGGCATCGTGTAGTGGTGTGTCTAGAACCGACCAGGACCCCGAGTAAGGATGGGTGCTGTTGAGGAAGTGTGGGTTGGGAACTATGGGTAGCTACTTATGGGTCTAGGTGTGCAGGTGTTGGCTGATGTGGACCTATATGGACAGCCCTAGGGATGTAAGCGAATGTGTTCATTGGGCAGAGGCATCACCCAACGAGCAGCCACACCCACAACGAGTCCCACTGCAGCAAAGTGCAATCTATATGGCAAGGAATGGAATAATCAGATGTAGATGTATATATGTAGAGGTATGTGTGTGTATATCTATATGCAGAGGCATCACCCAGCGAGCAGCCACACCCACAACGAGTCCCACTGCAGCAAAGTGTAATCTATATGGCAAGGAACAGAATAACCAGATGTTGATGTATATATGTAGAAGTATGTGTGTGTATATCTACCCATAGTGACATAGAGATTAGCCTCTCCCTCTCCGTAGTACAAATGTATACATATAGAGACAGAATACAGATACATACCCACATATAAATATATACATATGCAGACACCCATATGTTGTTCGATATATATATATATATATATATATATATATATATATATATATATATATATATTTATATTTATAGACAGTAAAATATAAATGTACATGTATGCATACATATACAGATACATCTGTATATAGTAATGTATATAGATATATATATGTGACTGTAAATATACACATGTATATAGCTAGGATATGATACAGCAGTTATGAGTTACATATGTTCACAGGCCATGCATATGGGGGTGAGGTGTCCAATAAACAAACGTGTAACATGTAGCATCAATCCCCTCACCCCCAAGCAAGGCCGGTGAGACATACAGACACACAATAAAAGTAAACACACCACTGCTTTCCAGACCACCGGCAGGATACTACCAGTGGGAGAGACCTGCCAGGTCTAATCTTGAAACATAGACATTGATGTCCCTTGTGGGACACCAAAAATTAATGTTCATCGGAGGCAGTCCCATTACTGATTCATCAAACTAGGCTGTAGATGTACATGGACCAGTAGGTTGTGCAAGCCTGATAACCCATGGGTCGACACAACATACATGTGTCCCGACACGGGGAGAGTGGGCAGTGTGTAGTGGTTTGTTTATACCCCACCTGCACCCACAGTAAGGATGAGTGCTGTAGAGGAGTGGCAGGTGGGGGAACTATGAGTATGCAGTTATGGGCCTAGGCATGCAGGTGTTGGCTGGCGCAGTCTATTAGGACTGCCCCGGGGATGTAAATAATATTTTGAAATGGGCATAGCTGATGCCCATACCTCTCAACTCCTAAGAGCAAATCCACTGGACAGGACATAAACCATTGGGGAACAAATAGGGACCATACCTCTGAACTGTCCTCGATTTCCAGGGACGTCCCTGATTTTGACTCAATTTCAAACTCTGTCCCACTTAATCCCTCCTAAAACTAGTGACATTTGGAGGAAAGGTGGTGAAATTACATGTAATGAATAATGACAACAATTAAGAGTTATAAACATTATTTACCTCTGAAAATGTGTATGAATTCATATGCTCTGAGTCTGTTTTATGTGTTTCAGTAATAAGCCCC